>NC_069505.1:218084726-218169726 GCF_027579735.1 Bombina bombina
ATTGTTTGGCCTTCATTTGCCTCTAGATAGCTGGTAAATCACCTGTTCATGCTAAGCTCTCTTACATGTTCCTTTTTCGTTATTGCTCTTTTTTGCCTCTTGTCAGCCTTGCCGTAATTTAGAGTGCATTTTGTCTCTGCTTTCCACCCACTGCAGGTACTAGTATGTCATGCCATTCTGACAGTGTTTTCTTTGCTGTCTCATTGTATACCTGGTTGCCTAGGCAACAAATTTGGACCTGTATGGATCGTAACTATTCGATACTATGTGTACTGTAGTGGATTGTCATATGTGGGTTTAGCCTGTTTCCTGCCATTTCTCTGTATGTACATATTTGATGTCAAATACATTCTATGTCATGACCTTCACCATTATATATTTTTGCCTTTTGTCCCCATTGCGCTAGCAGTTCCCATTAGCGTGTAGCTAGCCAATCACGTACATCCTTTTTTGTTTATCTGGTTGCTATGGCAACACTTGAGGTGTTTTGGAATGGACTAGTCGTGATCGGTAAAACAAAAGAGGAAAGAGAGCTCCTCATAGTGCAAATATCTCTAAACCAAAAAGTGATAGAGTGTAGAGGTGTCCGTTGAAATGGTACTCACAAGCAGTGTTCCCTCTAAGGCCAGTTTTGTGAGCGGTGCAGCAGTGAAACTGTTAATAAGAGAATCATACCTTACAGTTTGTATTGTGCAGTGTTTGCTAATTGCAGGGTGTGGTTCCTTAATTAACTGTTTCACTGCTGGGCTGCTTACAAAACTGACCTTAGAGGGAATACTGCTCACAAGTGAAGTGGCACTTTTAATCACAAAAGTGCTGACAGGCAGGCTGACATTTAACAGCAGTCAGTACACTGGCAAATGCAGTGGTAAAGTGTAGTGCTGAATCTCGCTTGTCCGGGGACCATCAGAGGAGACCCTGGTGATGATTGGAGCCGTGCATCACAGCGTGTATCTAAATCTTCGTAGACCAGGTGCCGATTGTGGACCCAGAAGTGGCAAATGGTTTCGCGGTAAAACTCTGGTTAGTCCCACTGTAAGGAACTATTGAAGGTATCCTGGTGTGGATAGATCCGTGCTGCAAGGCTAAATGGATGCTTTGCACAAAAAGAAGAGAATGGCCTCTAGTTATCAACGTGTCTACTTACCTGCCATCGCCGGCCCCTATACGCCCGCCTAAGCTCGCCTCATATCGCCGCTGCGGACCTGAATGCGCTCTCCAAAGTTATCAATAAAGCTGTCAAAAAGCCGTGCACCAAGTACGGGGCGATGAGCAGCGGACTGTGATAGTTATCACTCATCCGAGCTCGCTGCTCTTCGGCTTTTTTACAGCTTTATTGACAAGCTGTCACTAAGCACCCACACTAACTATACTGTTCTACCCCCCGCAACTAAATAAAGTTATTAACCACTAAACCGCTCCTCCTAGACCCCGCCGCAACTCTTATAAATGTATTAACCCCTAAACCGCCGCTCCTGGAGCTCACCGCTACTCTAATAAACTGATTAACCCCTAAACTGCCGCTCCCGGACCCCGCCGCAACCTACATAATACCTAGTAACCCCTATCCTGCCCCCCTATACCGCCGCCACCTATAATAAATTTATTAACCCCTATCCTGCCGATCCCATACCTCGCCACAACTAAATAAATTGTTTAACCCCTAAACCACTGCTCCCGGACCCCGCCGCCACCTATATTAAACATATTAACCCCTAATCTGCCCCCCCTACACCGTCGCCACCTATAATACATTTATTAACCCCTATCCTGCCCCCCCTACACTGCCGCAACTATAATAAAATTATTAACCCCTAAACCTAAGTCTAACCCTAACCCTAACACCCCCTAACTTAAATATTAATTAAATACATCTAAATATTATAACTCTTATTAACTAAATTAATCCTATTTAAAACTAAATACTTACCTTTAAAATAAACCCTAATATAGCTACAATATAAATAATAATTATATTGTAGCTATCTTAGGATTTATTTTTATTTTACAGGCAAATATCAATTTATTTTAACTAGGTACAATAGCTATTAAATAGTTATTAACTATTTAATAGCTACCTAGTTAAAATAAAGAGAAATTTATCTGTAAAATAAAAACTAACCTAAGTTACAATTACACCTATCACTACACTATCATTAAATAAATTATTCCTATTTAAAACTAAATACAGTACTTACCTGTAAAATAAACCCTAAGATAGCTACAATGTAATTAATAATTACATTGTAGCTATTTTAGGATTTATATTTATTTTAAAGGCAACTTTGTATTTATTTTAGCTAGTTAGAATAGTTATTAAATAGTTATTAACTATTTAATAACTACCTAGCTAAAAGAAATACAAAATTACCTGTAAAATAAATCCTAAACTAAGTTACAATTAAACCTAACACTACACTATCAATAAATTAATAAAATAAATTACCTACAAATAACTTCAATTAAATACAATTAAATAAACTAACTAAAGTACAAAAAATAAAAAAAACTAAGTTACAAAAAATAAAAATAAAAAGTTACAAACATTTAAAAAATATTACAACAATTTTAAGCTACTTAAACCTAATCTAAGCCCTCTAATAAAATAACAAAGCCCCCCAAAATAAAAAAAATGCCCTACCCTATTCTACATTAAAAAATTAACAGCTCTATTACCTTACCAGCCCATAAAAGGGCCTTTTGCGGGGCATGCCCCAAAGAATTCAGCTCTTTTGCCTGTAAAATAAAAATACAACCCCCCCAACATTAAAACCCACCACCCACATACCCCAATCTAACCCAACCCCCCCTTAAATAAACCTAACACTACCCCTCTGAAGATCATCCTAACTTTAGCCATCTTCAGCCAGCACTTTACCACTGCATTTGCCAGTGTACTGACTGCTGTTAAATGTCAGCCTGCCTGTCTGCACTTTTGTGATTAAAAGTGCCACTTCACTTGTGAGTACCAATTCACCGGATACCTCTACACTCTATCACTTTTTGGTTTAGAGATATTTGCACTATGAGGCTCTCTCTTTCCTCTTTCCTGTTTCACCGCCAGTTTCAATAGAAGCAGCCCCAAACACAGAACTGTTTGCAGATTCACTGAACACAACAAATCACAAAAGATTTTTATGAACACTGTTGTTTTTTTCTTTTCAGATTTATTTTTCAATCTGTTTGTTCTCTCTATCTGAAGGGACATTTATGTTCTTTGTATTCATTTTTGCATCAATTTGATTAATAACATATCTGTTGTTTTTTACGCCTAGAAATATTATATTATATTATTTTTGGTCTCCATTCACGTAGATATTGATCATTATGGTTTTTTCACCGATCTAACAGAAGTTTTTTACACAGGCTCACTTTAGATCTTATATTTTATTACGTCAATTCTGACGTTGTTATATTTTCAGAGGCGCCTCCTATGTTTATACTCCTAGTATAAATTCAATGTTCATAGTCGTGATCGGTACATTTGACAAAGCTTTTTGTGACTTAGATACTCTCCTTGGTGTGCCTGATCCTCTGTGTTGTGTCATTAGGAATTTGTATTTTACATTTTAGTTGTTTACGGCCCCACGTTGCCCAGGATGATGACGTCATGGTGATGGGCGTGTCTACCCGGGAGAGCGCGGAGACCGGCGTTCGCTACACTAGATATAAACATGGTAGAGGGTAAATTGTTTTTAATACACTTTGACTGAGGACGGACTTGTTTGGTCTGAAAACGTTCACAATAAAAAGTGACTTGATTGGAAAACAATCCCTACAGGAGAAAACTTTCCTTGCTGCTTATGACTACTATTTGTTGCAGGGGATACTCTGTCTCCAAAACGTCACATTAAATGTTTGGTGTTTAAAAAGGCCAGTGATTGCAAGTTTTGCTATAATTAACTACCCACTAGCACCCTGGCTGCTGAAGTTTGAAATGAGAGTGCTCATCCTTGTATTATATATATATATATATATATATATATATATATACAGTGGTGCAAAAAAGTATTTAGTCAGCTACCAATTGTGCAAGTTCTCCCACTTAAGAAGATGAGAGAGGCCTGTAATTTTCATCATAGGTATACCTCAACTATGAGAGACAAAATGTGGAAACAAATCCAGACAATCACTATGGGGGGTAGTTATCAACGTGTAAACTTTCCTGCCTTCGCCGGCCCAATACGCCCGCCTAAGCTCACCTACCTTCGCCGCCATGGACCTGAAAAAATTTGCCTAAGTTATCAATAAATCTGTCAAAAAGCCGCGCACCAAGTACGGGGCGATGAGTAGCGGACTGTGAGAGTTATCACTCATCCGATCTCGCTGCTCTTCGACTTTTTCCCAGCTTTATTGCTAGCCTGTCACTAAGCACCCAAACTAAACTACACTGTTCTACCCCCTATACCGGCGCCCCCGGAGCCCCCCGCAACTCAATAAAGTTATTGACCCCTAAACCGCCGCTCCCTGACCCCGCCGCAACTATAATAAATGTATTAACCCCTAAACCGCCGCTCCCGGACACCGCCCCAACCTACATTATACCTAGTAACCCCTATCCTGCCCCCCCTATACCGCCGCCCTCTATAATAAAGTTATTAACCCCTATCCTGCTGATCCCGCACCTCGCCGCAACTAAATAAATAGTTTAACCCCTAAACCGCCGCTCCCGGACCCTGCCGCAACCTATATTAAATTTATTAACCCCTAATCTGCCCCCCCTACACCGTCGCCACCTATAATAAATTTATTAACCCCTATCCTGCCCCCCACTACACCGCAGCCACTGTAATAAATTTATTAACCCCTAAACCTAAGTCTAACACTAACCCTAACACCCCCCTAACTTAAATATTAATTAAATAAATCTAAATAAATATTACTCTTATTAAATTAGTTCTTCCTATTTAAAACTAAATACTTACCTTTAAAATAAACCCTAATATAGCTACAATATAAATAATAATTATATTGTAGCTATCTTAGGATTTATTTTTATTTTACAGGCAACTTTCAATTTATTTTAACTAGGTACAATAGCTATTAAATAGTTATTAACTATTTAATAGCTACCTAGCTAAAATAAAGAGAAATGTACCTGTAAAATAAAAACTAACCTAAGTTACAATTACACCTAACACTACACTATCATTAAATAAATTATTCCTATGTAAAACTAAATACTTACCTGTAAAATAAACCCTAAGATAGCTACAATGTAATTAATAATTAGATTGTAGCTATTTTAGGATTTCTATTAATTTTACAGGTAACTTTGTATTTATTTTAGCTAGTTAGAATAGTTATTAAATAGTTATTAACTATTTAATAACTACCTAGCTAAAAGAAATACAAAATTACCTGTAAAATAAATCCTAACCTAAGTTACAATTAAACCTAACACTACACTATCATAACATTAATTAAATAAATTAACTACAAATAACTACAATTAAATACAATTACATAAACTATCTAAAGTACAAAAAATAAAAAAAGCTAAGTTACAAAAAATAAAAAAAATAAGTTACAAACATTTAAAAAATATTACACAAACAAATGGGGAGTGTTTGCACACACACACCAAAGCAGCGCAATAAACCTTGAAGTTATAAATTGAATATCATATATATAACATACCAATTGTTATTGTATAAAATATAAATACAAATAACACAAAGTCCAGTGATATAGATGCAAGGAAAGTTCTTTATACTTGTTCTAAAAAGATCATATGAATAAAGCAAAAGATTCCAGCAGCTCCTCTGGAACAGGTGATTCCACAGACCTTGATTGCAAAACACGTTTTTCTCTGAAATTAGAGAAGAGAGGAGCGCAGACTCAAATGCAGAGTAATAAAAGTTTTAATATAACATACACGACAAATGGCCACTCACAAGATAAAAGTTAAAATTCAGCATATGTGCAACAATAACACAAAAGACTTATCGTCTCATGTCAGCCTCCTTCTGTATTCCAAAGATGTCAAAATTGGCGTGTCCCTCCAATGATTTTCAAACACAGCCCGGTTGTCAGAATATGTCCGTTGAAAAGTGTCTCCAAACAAAGTTCAAGCAAAAGCATCAGACATGAACAACAGTGGTAATAGTACCTGTGATTCAACACTGGAATATGGGGCAAGGAGGATAACAGGCAGATTGACGAAGGCGGCTATGTAGTAACGTTCCTTTGCTCTTATACCTCCAGACTCGTAGCTGCAGACTTAGAGCTGGGGCGGCTTCACAGGAACGAATGGCTCAGGGGTGGGTGGGTCTCTATGCGTTTCGTCACGTCTTGGCGTGACTTTCTCAAGAGTGATAGGTGATGAGGGAGGAGAGGCTCTATAAAGGGGAGTATAAATACACATACCCACTTATTTGAAAATCGCATGGGGTAAATAACGGCAGTGTTAGATATCTAAGTTAAAAACAACATATAAGGAAAATGACAATAATAAATAATGATGATTTACAAATATTGAACTCATTAATTAGCTTGGACAGCAACACTGATATCGTTAGTAATGACTCTTCAACTGATAATTCAGAATGGGCAGATATTTCTTTACAGATTTTCCCATAAGACATTGTGATCTAAAAAGAAAGTCTATTTTCTATCCCCAACATACACAATCTGAGTACATTAAAATATTTAATAAATTAGTTTGTAAAGATCTAGAATCTCTCTCTCACAATTCATTATCACATATCTCAAATATAAGAGACAACCTTACAAAAACAGAAAGGGCTGCCCTGAATAATCTTAGTAAGTGCACGGACGTCGTCTTTAGGGCGGCTGATAAAGAAGGGGGGGTATTGTCGTACAAAATAGGTGCGACTACCTTAAGGAGGCTAATAATCTTCTTTCTAATTTTAATACATATCAGAAGCTAACCTTTAATCCCACGGAAAAATATAAGAAAGAACTGTTTGAGTTCCTATCACTGGCTAAATTAGAAGGAATTCTTAATATGAATGAATACAATTATTTATATGAAGTTGCACCTAAAATTGCTTGTTTTTATCATCTGCCAAAAATCCACAAGGATTCACTAAATCCCCCTGGCAGACCTATAGTCTCTGGGATAGGCTCTTTGTGTGATAATCTATCCAAATTTATTGATAATTTTTTACAACCTATAGTCAAATCCACCAGAGCCTATCTCAGAGACACCATAGATGTGATAAACAAATATGAAGATATTCCTTGGGCTAAAAATTATACATGGATCACTTGTGACATATCATCCCTTTATACAAGTATCCCTCACGTTAAGGGGTTGTCTGCAGTCAAGGATATTTTGGGAAATAATAAATTTGCAGAAAGACGGATAGAGTTCTTATTAGAAGGAATTTCGTTTATTTTAAACCATAATTATTTTTTATTTGAAGGCATCTACTATCGCCAACATCAAGGCACAGCGATGGGGAAAACCTTCGCCCCGTCCTATGCCAATTTATATGTATCTCATTTTGAAAATCATTTTATTTGGAACAATAATCCATTCAAAGAGGATATTGTAAAATATCATCGATATATAGATGATATTATTATTATCTGGCAGGGTCCACAAAATAGGATCAATGATTTTTTAAATCATATAAACTCCAATACATACAATCTTAAGTTTACTATGGAACATTCAACTGTCTCTTTACCCTTTTTGGACCTTATTCTTTATCATGATGAATCCACAAACAAAGTTGCTGTTAGAAATTACCGCAAACCCACTGAGAGAAATAGCTTATTAAATATCAAAAGTAGCCATTTAAGACAGTGGAAACAAAACATTCCCCTGGGTCAATTCCAAAGATTAAGACGTAATTGTACCAATTCGGATGACTATCAGAAAGAATCAGATATTTTAATAGACAAGTTTAGAGAAAAGGGTTACAATATGGACCTTTTGAAGGAAAGTAGAGAAAGAGTAAACATGATGGATAGAAATTCTCTTTTAAAGAATAAGACCAGCGTACCCAAACACAAAAACACAAACAATCATCCCAAGTTTGTGACACAATATAACAATCAGCATTTTAAAATAAAAAACATTCTTAGAAAACATTGGAATGTACTAAAATTAGATCCCATCCTCAATCAAATTTTGGAAGACAAACCGCAGGTGATTTTTAAGAAGAGCAAAGATATTAAAAATTATATTGCTCCCACAAAATTAAGAGATAATAAAAAACAATCTGTTTCTCTGAATAAATGGTGTGGGGGCAAAAATGGTTTACATCCGTGCAAAAAGAAGGATTGTATTTTGTGTCCCTTAATAGATCAAGACAGTACTCATTTTTTTTAACTATAACAATAGCAAAAAGTATACATGTAAAGATAGATATACATGTCACACTACATATGTGGTCTATCAATTAGTCTGTAAATGTGGATATATTTATATAGGGCGCACGAAGAGGAAAATCAAATATAGAATCAGAGAACATGTAAATAATATTTCAAATGGCTTCGAAAATCATAGTGTGTCCCGTCACTTTAAAACCCACCATAATCAAAATCCCCTAGATCTCACTGTCAAAGTTATAGAGTGGGTAAAACCTAATGTATGGACACAAATAGGCTATTAAAACTCAGAAAACAAGAAACCTTTTTGGATCAAAAATCTCAATTGTATGGAGCCCAATGGGTTAAATATAGAAATTGACTTGCAGGCTTTTTTATAAAATAGTTTCATAACATACATCAATTTTAATGTTTTTAATTAATTTTTTATTTTTAATTCAAGTGTTACTATTATTAATATTTTTAAGATATATATATTTATATTTAATATACACATGTTTATATATTTTTCCATATATAGAGCATTTTAATATTTGAATATTGGTCTATGTATTATAGCATATTCTTATTAACTTATTTATATATATTCTTGTTTCTATATTGTATGGTATTATTAGCATGCCCATTTTTATTAATTAATATTTATATGCATATCGTATCTATTATTGTGATATCTCAAAGAAAGTATTGTCATTTTCCTTATATGTTGTTTTTAACTTAGATATCCAACACTGCCGTTATTTACCCCATGCGATTGGTCAAATAAGTGGGTGTGTGTATTTACACTCCCCTTTATAGAGCCTCTCCTCCCTCATCACCTATCACTCTTGAGAAAGTCACGCCGAGACGTGACGAAACGCGTAGAGACCCGCCCACCCCTGAGCCATTCGTTCCTGTGAAGCCGCCCCAGCTCTAAGTCTGCAGCTACGAGTATGGAGGTATAAGAGCAGAGGAACGTTACTACATAGCCACATTCGTCAATCTGCCTGTTATCCTCCTTGCCCCATATTCCAGTGTTGAATCACAGGTACTATTACCACTGTTGTTCATGTCTGATGCTTTTGCTTGAACTTTGTTTGGAGACACTTTTCAACGGACATATTCTGACAACCGGGCTGTGTTTGGAAATCATTGGAGGGACACGCCAATTTTGACATCTTTGGAATACAGAAGGAGGCTGACATGAGACGATAAGTCTTTTGTGTTATTGTTGCACATATGCTGAATTTTAACTTTTATGTTGTGAGTGGCCATTTGTCGTGTGTGTTATATTAAAACTGTTATTACTCTGCATTTGAGTCTGTGCTCCTCTCTTCTCTAATTTCAGAGAAAAACGTGATTTAAAAAATATTACAACAATTTTAAGTTAATTACACCTAATCTAAGCCCCCTAATAAAATAACAAAGCCCCCCAAAATAAAAAAATTCCCTACCCTATTCTACACTAAAAAAGTTCAAAGCTCTTTTACCATACCAGCCCTTAAAAGGGCCTTTTGTGGGGCATGCCCCAAAGAAAACTGCTCTTTTGCCTGTAAAGAAAAATACAACCCCCTCCCAACATTAAAACCCACCAACCACATACCCCTAATCTAACCCAAACCCCCCTTAAAATAACCTAACACTAATCCCCTGAAGATCATCCTACCTTGAGTCGTCTTCACTCAGCCGAGCCACCGATGGAACTGAAGAGGAGATCCGGAGTGGCAGAACTGATCCTCCAAGGGGCGCTGAAGAAGTCTTCTATCCGATGAAGTGATCCTCCAGGCGGCGCTGAAGAAGTCTTCCATCCGGGCGATGTCATCTTCCAAGCGGCGCTGAAGAAGTCTTCTATCCGGGCGATGTCATCTTCCAAGCGGGGTCTTCAATCTTCTTTCTTCAGGATCCATCTTCATCCCGGCGACGCGGAACATCCTTCTTTCCCGACGGACTACCGACGAATGAAGGCTCATTTAAGGGACGTCATCCAAGATGGCATCCCTTCAATTCCAATTGGCTGATAGGATTCTATCAGCCAATCGTAATTAAGGTAGGAAAAATCTGATTGGCTGATTGAATCAGCCAATCAGATTGAAGTTCAATCCGATTGGCTGATCCAATCAGCCAATCAGATTGAGCTTGCATTCTATTGGCTGATCTGATCAGCCAATAGAATGCAAGCTCAATCTAATTGGATGATTCATTCAGCCAATAAGATTTTTCCTACCTTAATTCCGATTGGCTGATAGAATCCTATCAGCCAATCGGAATTGAAGGGACGCCATCTTGGATGACGTCCCTTAAAGGAGCCTTCATTCGTCGGTAGTCCGTCAGGAAAGAAGGATGTTCCGCGTCGGCGGGATGAAGATGGATCCTGAAGAAAGAAGATTGAAGACCCCGCTTGGAAGATGACATCACCCGGATAGAAGACTTCTTCAGCGCCGCTTGGAAGATGACATCGCCCGAATAGAAGACTTCTTCAGCGCCACCTGGAGGATCACTTCATCGGATGGAAGACTTCTTCAGCGCCCCTTGGAGGATCACTTCTGCCGCTCCGGATCTACTCTTCAGTTCCATCGGTGGCTCTGCTGAGTTAAGACGACTCAAGGTAGGATGATCTTCAGGGGATTAGTGTTAGGTTATTTTAAGGGGGGTTTGGGTTAGATTAGGGGTATGTGGGTGGTGGGTTTTAATGTTGTGGGGGTTGTATTTTTATTTTACAGGCAAAAGAGCAGTTTTCTTTGGGGCATGCCCCACAAAAGGCCCTTTTAAGGGCTGGTCAGGTAAAAAGAAGGATTGTATTTTGTGTCCCTTAATAGATCAAGACAGTACTCATTTTTTTTAACTATAACAATAGCAAAAAGTATACATGTAAAGATAGATATACATGTCACACTACATATGTGGTCTATCAATTAGTCTGTAAATGTGGATATATTTATATAGGGCGCACGAAGAGGAAAATCAAATATAGAATCAGAGAACATGTAAATAATATTTCAAATGGCTTCGAAAATCATAGTGTGTCCCGTCACTTTAAAACCCACCATAATCAAAATCCCCTAGATCTCACTGTCAAAGTTATAGAGTGGGTAAAACCTAATGTATGGGACACAAATAGGCTATTAAAACTCAGAAAACAAGAAACCTTTTTGGATCAAAAATCTCAATTGTATGGAGCCCAATGGGTTAAATATAGAAATTGAATTGCAGGCTTTTTTATAAAATAGTTTCATAACATACATCAATTTTAATGTTTTTAATTAATTTTTTATTTTTAATTCAAGTGTTACTATTATTAGTATTTTTAAGATATATATATTTATATTTAATATACACATGTTTATATATTTTTCCATATATAGAGCATTTTAATATTTGAATATTGGTCTATGTATTATAGCATATTCTTATTAACTTATTTATATATATTCTTGTTTCTATATTGTATGGTATTATTAGCATGCCCATTTTTATTAATTAATATTTATATGCATATCGTATCTATTATTGTGATATCTCAAAGAAAGTATTGTCATTTTCCTTATATGTTGTTTTTAACTTAGATATCCAACACTGCTGTTATTTACCCCATGCGATTGGTCAAATAACTGGGTGTGTGTATTTACACTCTCCTTTATAGAGCCTCTCCTCCCTCATCACCTATCACTCTTGAGAAAGTCACGCCGAGACGTGACGAAACGCGTAGAGACCCGCCCACCCCTGAGCCATTCGTTCCTGTGAAGCCGCCCCAGCTCTAAGTCTGCAGCTACGAGTCTGGAGGTATAAGAGCAGAGGAACGTTACTACATAGCCGCATTCGTCAATCTGCCTGTTATCCTCCTTGCCCCATATTCCAGTGTTGAATCACAGGTACTATTACCACTGTTGTTCATGTCTGATGCTTTTGCTTGAACTTTGTTTGGAGACACTTTTCAACGGACATATTCTGACAACCGGGCTGTGTTTGGAAATCATTGGAGGGACACGCCAATTTTGACATCTTTGGAATACAGAAGGAGGCTGACATGAGACGATAAGTCTTTTGTGTTATTGTTGCACATATGCTGAATTTTAACTTTTATCTTGTGAGTGGCCATTTGTCGTGTGTGCTATATTAAAACTGTTATTACTCTGCATTTGAGTCTGCGCTCCTCTCTTCTCTAATTTCAGAGAAAAACGTGATTTAAAAAATATTACAACAATTTTAAGTTATTTACACCTAATCTAAGCCCCCTAATAAAATAACAAAGCCCCCCAAAATAAAAAAATTCCCTACCCTATTCTACACTAAAAAAGTTCAAAGCTCTTTTACCATACCAGCCCTTAAAAGGGCCTTTTGTGGGGCATGCCCCAAAGAAAACTGCTCTTTTGCCTGTAAAGAAAAATACAACCCCCTCCCAACATTAAAACCCACCACCCACATACCCCTAATCTAACCCAAACCCCCCTTAAAATAACCTAACACTAATCCCCTGAAGATCATCCTACCTTGAGTCGTCTTTACTCAGCCGAGCCACCGATGGAACTGAAGAGGAGATCCGGAGTGGCAGAACTGATCCTCCAAGGGGCGCTGAAGAAGTCTTCTATCCGATGAAGTGATCCTCCAGGCGGCGCTGAAGAAGTCTTCCATCCGGGCGATGTCATCTTCCAAGCGGCGCTGAAGAAGTCTTCTATCCGGGCGATGTCATCTTCCAAGCGGGGTCTTCAATCTTCTTTCTTCAGGATCCATCTTCATCCCGGCGACGCGGAACATCCTTCTTTCCCGACGGACTACCGACGAATGAAGGCTCATTTAAGGGACGTCATCCAAGATGGCATCCCTTCAATTCCAATTGGCTGATAGGATTCTATCAGCCAATCGCAATTAAGGTAGGAAAAATCTGATTGGCTGATTGAATCAGCCAATCAGATTGAAGTTCAATCCGATTGGCTGATCCAATCAGCCAATCAGATTGAGCTTGCATTCTATTGGCTGATCTGATCAGCCAATAGAATGCAAGCTCAATCTAATTGGATGATTCATTCAGCCAATAAGATTTTTCCTACCTTAATTCCGATTGGCTGATAGAATCCTATCAGCCAATCGGAATTGAAGGGACGCCATCTTGGATGACGTCCCTTAAAGGAGCCTTCATTCGTCGGTAGTCCGTCAGGAAAGAAGGATGTTCCGCGTCGGCGGGATGAAGATGGATCCTGAAGAAAGAAGATTGAAGACCCCGCTTGGAAGATGACATCGCCGGATAGAAGACTTCTTCAGCGCCGCTTGGAAGATGACATCGCCCGAATAGAAGACTTCTTCAGCGCCACCTGGAGGATCACTTCATCGGATGGAAGACTTCTTCAGCGCCCCTTGGAGGATCACTTCTGCCGCTCCGGATCTACTCTTCAGTTCCATCGGTGGCTCGGCTGAGTTAAGACGACTCAAGGTAGGATGATCTTCAGGGGATTAGTGTTAGGTTATTTTAAGGGGGGTTTGGGTTATATTAGGGGTATGTGGGTGGTGGGTTTTAATGTTGTGGGGGTTGTATTTTTATTTTACAGGCAAAAGAGCAGTTTTCTTTGGGGCATGCCCCACAAAAGGCCCTTTTAAGGGCTGGTCAGGTAAAAGAGCTTTGAACTTTTTTAATGTAGAATAGGGTAGGGAATTTTTTTATTTTGGGGGGCTTTGTTATTTTATTAGGGGGCTTAGATTAGGTGTAATTAGCTTAAAATTGTTGTAATATTTTTTCAATGTTTGTAACTTATTTTTTTTATTTTTTGTAACTTATTTTTTTAATTTACTTTAGTTAGTTTATGTAATTTTATTTAATTGTAGTTATTTGTAGTTAATTTATTTAATTAATGTAATGATAGCGTAGTGTTAGTTTTAATTGTAACTTAGGTTAGGATTTATTTTACAGGTAATTTTGTATTTCTTTTAGCTAGGTAGTTATTAAATAGTTAATAACTATTTAATAACTATTCTAACTAGCTAAAATAAATACAAAGTTACCTGTAAAATAAATATAAATCCTAAAATAGCTACAATGTAATTATTAATTATATTATAGCTATCTTAGGGTTTATTTTACAGGTAAGTATTTAGTTTTAAATAGGAATAATTTATTAAAGTATAGTGTAGTGTTAGGTGTAATTGTAACTTAGGTTAGTTTTTATTTTACAGGTAAATTTCTTTTTATTTTAGCTAGGTAGCTATTAAATAGTTAATAACTATTTAATAGCTATTGTACCTAGTTAAAATAAATTGAAAGTTACCTGTAAAATAAAAATAAATCCTAAAATAGCTACAATATAATTATTATTTATATTGTAGCTATATTAGGGTTTATTTTAAAGGTAAGTATTTAGTTTTAAATAGGATTAATTTAGTTAATAATAGAAATATTATTTAGATTTATTTAATTAATATTTAAGTTAGGGGGGTGTTAGGGTTAGTGTTAGACTTAGGTTTAGGGGTTAATAATTGTATTACCGTAGCGGCGGTGTAGGGGGGGCAGGATAGGGATTAATAAATCTATTATAGGTGTAGGGGGGGCAGATTAGGGGTTAAAAAGTTTAATATAGCTTGCGGTGGGCTCCGGGAGCGGCGGTTTAGGGGGTAATAACTTTATTTAGTCGCGGCGGTGTAGGGGGGGGACAGATTAGGGGTGTTTAGACTCAGGGTAAATGTTAGGGTGTTAGGTGTAGACAGCTCCCATAGAAATCAATGGGATGTCGGGCAGCAGCGAACTTGTACTTTTCTATGGTCAGACTCCCATTGATTCCTATGGGATCCGCCGCCTCCAAGGCGTCGGATTGAAAACCAGGTACGCTGGTCCGGAAAAGTGCCGAGCGTACCTAGTTTTTGATAACTAGCAAAAGTAGTCAGATTGTGCCGCACTTGGGTGCGGAACATCTGTAGTGACATAAGAATCGATCTGTGTCGGACTGAGTCCGGCGGATCGAAGCTTACGTCACAAAATTCTACTTTTGCTGGTATCTAGGGCTTGATAACTAAGGCGAATCAGCCTCACCACAAATACGCTGTGGAATTCTAGCGTATTTGAGGTTGACGGCTTGATAACTACCCCCCATTGTCTGATTTTGAAAGAATTTATTTGCATATTATGGTGGAAAATAAGTATTTGGTCAATATCAAAAGTTCATCTCAATTAGGGATGGGCGAATGTTTCGCAACACTCAAAAAACAGCACGTATTTTAACAAATTTGTTCGTTCAAATCAAATTTCGAATGTATACATAACATTCTAACATTCGATTTTCGAATGTTCGGTTTCGAATTTTATGATTACATTCGAAAATATTCTTTTCAAAAAATTTGAATTTAGATTGTAATAGTATTTCTAATGCTTTCTTTAAATGTAATATTCGAATTATGCAATATTCAAATTCAAAAAATTTGAATTGATATGTTTGTAATAGTATTTCTAATGCTTTCTTTAAATGTAATATTCGAATTATGCAATATTCTATATAGAAAACATTTGAAATGATATATTTGTATCTATTATGTATCAATTTACTAGATTCCCTCCCTACCACACAAGCTATTGAACTTCTATTTTTTTTTAAAAATAATTTTTATTGAGGTTCAGTTGGTGGCACAATAACAGTAATATATTTCAGTACAGTTTACATGGAAGAAAACCGATCAAGATGGCTTTCTAATGTACATCAAACAATAGTTAAACAAGTTTTGTACAACATAAATATAAAACAGAGATTAAAACTAAATAGTAAGTATCTAACGTGCCAAATGGACTGTAAGTCTTCTAACTGAAATAGGAGGCCACTTTTGGACCACTTAATGTTATAAGATACACAAAGCTATAGAAGACTATCCTACACGTTAGGGGACCACTCATGGATCCCAATAGTGAGCCTCATTTTTCTTATTATAATTTTATTGGCAAGCTATGGGAGCCTCCTGTAAGATGTTAGGCCACTTTTTGGGCCTTAAACTTATTAAACTAATGCATGGAGGGTTATAATAAGGGGCTGGATACGGACTCCTGCCAATTGCTAAAGAATTGTGCTACAATCAAGCAATATATTTCTAGAAGCGCTGAATATATGTGGGATAAGTACATACACGGAGCCTGCGGAGACAATAGAAATCTAAAGTAGCTGCAAATGGGAAATATGTTCCACAGCCAATGCTCCAAAAGGTCTTAGGGAGACTTTATGTAATATTCATAAAAAAAAATAATAAAAAAAAAAAATAACAGGAAGCCTTATATACAAGAATGTCAGTGGATGGCAAATGAACTTTGCAGTTATGAGTTTGCATGAATTTTCAGGAATACGTGAAAAAAGGGGGGTAGTTTTAGATGAAACATGTCTAAGTCAAAACAAAGAAAAACAAAAGAAACAAGCATAAAGGGACCAAACTAGGCAAGTGCAATATAATCAAGGGTCTCACACACACAACTTAATGAAAAGGGAGCCTATTATGAGTACCAATCATACTAAGGTAGGTTATGTTGCCGAAGCAATTAGAGAGCTAGATATAAGTCCTACTGTCCTGGCCGCAGACAGCAAGGCTCAAGGTTTGATTATAGACTGACACAACCTAGAATGAAGTTAAGAAACTCGAAGTCCCTATCTAGTTATGTAATGACAGCATAGCTAAGTTGTGTGGCTACTTGGCTACTATGTTGGCATATTACAAATAATAAGGGAACTGCCCCGTTTACAAATCACCTCTTTCCCAAAGGAATACAGCAAGCAGCTATAAATTTGCAGTCCTTCATGCCTATAAGAAGTATGCTGACATATATACACAGTTAAAACATCCACAAGACATTGTTATAACAGTAGATAACATAGAAAGTAACTTTAAACCTGTAATAAACAACTTATACATATAAAATTAGACAACAGCAATCAAAGCTTACTGGCAAAAGAGTTCAGACTAGTTCGTTGTCATTCAAGATGAGAACTAAAGTAAATAGACATTTTGAGAAATGTCGGTGTAGTGGCCAGTACTTGGAAAATAGTGGGCCATTAATCTTGTTGTCTTACCCTATACCCAGTCTACTCACAAAGTTGACCCAACTGCTCCAGTCTCCAAAAGAGCCATACCATAAGGGCATCAGGGAACCAATACTTAGTTCTGTGCTCCTAATCCGGAAAGATTGAGCTGAAAATTTCAGCGAGTCTGAAAGAGTAATGGTAGGAGTCTTCGCCATTTCAAAGTCTGTGTGGGCATGTTGGCTGTGATGCCGAATATCTACTTCTATTCACAGTCGGTGCACCAGAAGAAGGCTCCGAAGGTGCGGCAAGCAAGAGGGTAAGATAAGAGATTGACATTGTGAGGTGCCTTTTGAATTCAGTAGCACTGCTTCTGGTTAATGTACTCCCCGGCACATTAAAGTCTGTCACATAGGGATCCACAAGGGGAGTTGTTAGGCTCACTGTTGCTCTGATGTGGCTATCCAAGGACTCCGGCATCAAACTCTGCTTAACCTGGGTGTTGATGTCTTTGTCATAGGCAGCTTCCTCCTTGTCAGCAGGGGTTAGCGATGTCCTCAAGTTCTCAGTCTTATGCTCTCCATAGTGTGCATCCTGTAGCGTGGGGCAGCAGGTATGCAACAGGATCATAGTGAATGCAGCATGGTGCGAGATCAGTAAATTGTTAATCTCCATTAATATCTCATGTAGCATCTCTGCAGGCAATTTGAGCGCATCAGGCATTGCACAATAAAGCACACTCGGAGCCTCTTGGTGATAGAAATCAGTACTTTTATTGCAGTGACTTACGAGGTAGCACTGCTCCTTAATGACAGGTCTACAAAGAGAAAACCCGCCGGGGGGGTCTAGATGATGGTAAAAGTCCTCAATATAGCTTGGTAATCCGGGTAGAATTATAAAAATCCTCAGCCACGAGGGTGGAAAGATGGCCACCACTAATAGAGATTCAAAAGAAAGCTCCGATCCTAATTAAAAAAAAATAACATCCAAGGATAAGTGTAGATTACGCCAACTGTTAGATAAGAGTCCAGGGTGTGTTAGGCAAATTTTCCAAGATCAAACTCTATTAAAAACGGTAAATATAGGTATATATTGTATAATTAGGATCAGAGCAGCAAGGTTGTGTGACTGCTCTCATGGGCACCGGACTCCGCCCCCACCATTTGATATAATTATAAACATTTGAATTAGAAAGTGACATTCGAAAACTGTAAATAACATTCGATTATAGAATTGTTAAGAATATTCGTTCTTATCAACATTTAGATTTATAATTCGAATTTCGGTAATAACATTTGTTCTACATTCGAAATTCGAAAATTTACACATTCGCCCATCCCTATTGGCAATGACAGAGGTCAAACGTTTTCTGTAAGTGTTCACAAGGTTGTCACACACTGTTGCTTGTATGTTGGCCCATTCCTGTATGCAGATCTCCTCTAGAGCAGTGATGTTTTGGGGCTGTCGCTGGGCAACACAGACTTTCAACTCCCTCCGAAGGTTTTCTATGGGGTTGAGATCTGGAGACTGGCTAGGCCACTCCAGGACCTTGAAATGCTTCTTACGAAGCCACTCCTTCATTGCCCGGGCGGTGTGTTTGGCATCATTGTCATGCTGAAAGACCCAGTCACATTTCATCTTCAATGCCCTTGCTGATGGAAGGAGGTTTGCACTCAAAATCTCACAATACATGGCCCCATTCATTCTTTCATGTACATGGATCAGTCGTCCTGTTCCCTTTGCAGAGAAACAGCCCAAAGCAAGATTTTGCCACCCCCATGCTTCACAGTAGGTATGGTGTTCTTTGGTTGCAACTCAGCATTCTCTCTCCTCCAAACACGACGAATTGTGTTTCTACCAAACAGTTCTACTTTGGTTTCATCTGACCATATGACATTCTCCCAATCTGCTTCTGGATCATCCAAATGCTCTCTAGCATACTTCAGATGGGCCCGGACATGTACTGGCTTAAGCAGGGGGACACGTCTGGCACTG
The DNA here is from genome assembly GCF_027579735.1 of Bombina bombina. Lineage (NCBI taxonomy): Eukaryota > Metazoa > Chordata > Amphibia > Anura > Bombinatoridae > Bombina > Bombina bombina. Next base: position 218,103,977 of record NC_069505.1, read on the forward strand.
CAGGATCTGAGTCCCTGGCGGCGTAGTGTGTTACTGATGGTAGCCTTTGTTACGTTGGTCCCAGCTCTCTGCAGGTCATTCACTAAGTCCCCCTGTGTGGTTCTGGGATGTTTGCTCACCGTTCCTGTGATCATTTTGACCCCACAGGGTGAGATCTTGCGTGGAGCCCCAGATCGAGGGAAATTATCAGTGGTCTTGTATGTCTTCCATTTTCTAATTATTGCTCCCACAGTTAATTTCTTCACACCAAGTTGCTTGCCTATTGCAGATTCAGTCTTCCCAGCCTGATGCAGGTCTACAATTTTGTTTCTGGTGTCCTTTGGTCTTCACCATAGTGGAGTTTGGAGTGTGACTATTTGAGGTTGTGGACAGGTGTCTTTTATACTGATAACAAGTTCAAACAGGTGCCATTAATATAGGTAATGAGTGGAGGACAGAGGAGCCTCTTAAAGAAGAAGATACAGGTCTGTGAAAGCCAGAAATCTTCCTTGTTTGTAGGTGACCAAATACTTATTTTCCACCATAATATGCAAATAAATTCTTTCCAAATCAGACAATGTGATTGTCTGGATTTGTTTCCACATTTTGTCTCTCATAGTTGAGGTATACCTATGATGAAAATTACAGGCCTCTCTTCTTAAGTGGGAGAACTTGCACAATTAGTGACTGACTAAATACTTTTTGCCCCACTGTATATATATATATATATATATATATATATATATATATATATATATATATATATATATATATATATATATAAAACACATAGAAACACCCAGCACTCACCAGCTAGCTCACAGCTAAGATAAAATCACAACTGGAAAGGTTAGTCACCGCATCTGGCCAAATGGGAAAGCTCAGGCACCACGTCAAGGTCCTTTCCATTGCCTGAGTCCCTAACACAGGCACACCATCATGCGAGCTCACAAAGCCAAACAAACTGAGAACAAAGAAGGAGTGCACAGGTGGCTGTAATCACCCATAGAAAATACAAAACATGGAAGGGAACTGCACTCCAAGACCGGATCAGGTACACATCCTGTGACTCAGTAACATCCAGCCCTGGGTGCTAAATAGCACTCCAAAAAAGCTGTGATGTCACCAGAGCCACAGGCAGTTAACCCCAGTCTGGAATGGGTGCAAGAAACAAGGGAGATTACAAATAAAAAGTAATACAACACATAGAAACACCCAGCACTCACCAGCTAGCTCACAGCTAAGATAAAATCACAACTGGAAAGGTTAGTCACTGCATCTGGCTAAATGGGAAAGAGTCACAGGATGTGATTTAGGCATTTTCTTATTTCCTTTAATATAAAAAGCACAAAGCAGTTTTCATGGCTTAAAAGTGATGGGAGTGGGGTGTTAGAAAACAAACAGTACTGAAAAGTGCCTTTACATTATGGGGAACTGTGTGTTCTCTATAAATATATATTTGTATACATATATACATATATATGTATGTGTTATTATATGTATATATGTATATGTATACATATATACATATATATTTATGTGTTACTATGTGTATATAAAGATATATGTATGTGTTATTTTATATATATATATATATATATATATATATATATATATATATATATATAAAATAAAGCAAGAAAGGCACTCTCCGTGTTCATTAACAAAACTTAGGTGAACGTTTTCGGTGTTGCCGTTCACCTAAGTAAAATTTTTGGTGATGAACACGGAGAGTGCCTTTCTTGCTTTATTTTCTATATTATATATTTAAAGTGCACCCCGGAGGCTGCATGTTAATAGTGAGTGTGGGATCCTCTCTGAGTATTATATATATATGTGTGTGTGTGTGTGTTATTATGCGTTTATATATATATATATATTTATATATATATATATTTATGTGTTATTATGTATATATACACATATTAACACATAAATATATATGTATATATATATACGCATAATAACACATAAATATAAATGTATATATACACATAATAACACATACATATATATGTTTATGCACATGCTAACACATAAATATATATGTATATACACATAATAACACATAAATATATATGTATATACATATGCTAACACATAAATATATATGTATATACACATAATAACACATAAATATATATGTATATACACATATTAACACATAAATATAAATTTATATACACATATTAACACATAAATATAAATGTATATACACATATTAAAACAGACATATAAATGTATATACACATATTAAAACTAGTGATGTCCCAAACTGTTCGCCCGCGAACAGTTCACGGCGAACATAGTATGTTCGCGTTCGCGGCTGTGGGCGAACACATGCGATGTTCGATCTGCCCCCTATGTGTCATCATTGAGGAAACTTTGACCCTGTATGTCACAGCCTTCTGACACATTAGAGCCAATCAACATCAGACACTCCCTCACAGACCCTCCCAGCTCCTTGGAAGCCACCATTTTAGACTCATAACGACCTTGCTTTCTTAGTGAGAGGACGTGTTGTTTTTGTGCTGCTGACATTATAGGGAAATAGATAGCTAGGCTAGTGTATTTAGTGTCCACTACAGTCCAGAAGGACTCATCTCATCTCTGCTGCAAGGACAGCACCCCAAAAAGCCCTTTTTAGGGCTATAATTCGAGCCGTTTTTTGGGGGTTTTTTTGTATTTTTATTAGCATTTGCCTGGCTTTCAGCCTGTTTGTAAGGCTCACAGCATATGCTGTGATTACTGCCACCACTGATATCTGCCTAACAACATTAGTTTTAATTTAACCAACAAATTTTTTTAATTATTTTGCTAGTGTAATTTATTTTCATTTTCTATCAGGCCTGTGTCACACAGCATATACTCTGGTTCATTGCTCTGTGCCAGCCACCAGTGTTAATATCCGTTTATAACATTATTTTAAATTAAAAAAAAAAATTTAAAATCATTTTGCTAGTTTAATCTAATTACATCAGGCCTGTGTCTGTCAGGCTCACACAGCATTAATATACTTTTTTCAGTTTTTTTCAGTCTTTTGGTTAATTGCTCTGTGCCAGGCAGCCACCACTCATATCTGCTTCACCTTATTTTAAATTAAAAAAAAAAACGTTTAAATTTTTTTGTTAGTGTAATCTAATATCATTTTCTATCAGGCCTGTGTGTTTTGCTGACATACAGAGCATACTGTGTTTACTTGCTGCCCTCCCTAGTCTATTAGCCACGACTTATATGTGTTTAAGCTTTTTTTAATTCCGCCCCCCAAAAAAAATTAAATCATTTTTATAGTGTAATCTAATAGTATTTTCTATCAGGCGTGTGTGTATCTGACTTACAGAGCATACTGGTTTTAATAGCTGCCCTTCCAAGGCTATCAGCCACGAATCATATGTGCTTACCCTTTTTCTTTAAATTCCCCCAAAAAATCTTTAAATCATTATGCTAGTGTAATCTAATTTTATTTTCTATCAGGCCTGTGTCTAACTGACAATCTGACTTACACAGCATACTGTTGTTAATTGCTGCCCTACGTAGCAGCCAGCCAGTGCGACCAATCATATGTGCAGTATTAAAATATAAAATTTTAAATTATTTTGCTAGTGTAATCTAACTTAATTTTCTATCAGGCCTGTGTTTTTCTCACTTACACAGCATACTGTGTTAAATTGCTGCCCTACCTACCAGCCACAACTCATATCTGCCAGCCTGTGTGCCAGGCCCAACTAGCCAATTAGTGCCACTAATCATAGCTGTTGTAACAGTATTGAAAACATTGTGAATCATCACTTTTTTGACTGTGAATCTGCAGTCTAGTAGTGCCATTGAATTGCAGTTCCCTCCTGCCTGCCAGCCTGTGTGCGAGGCCCAACTAGCCAATTAGTGCCAACAATCATAGTTGTTGTAACAGTATTGTTAATCTTTAAAATTACAAATTGTTCGCTTGTGATTCATCAGTTTGCTCGTGCCATTGAATTGCACTTTCCTCCTGCCTGCCAGCGTGTTTTCCAGGCCCAACTAACCAATTAGTGCCACCAATCATAATTCTTGTAACAGTATATAAAAAATTTAAAATCATAATTTTTTTGACTGCAAATATTCAGTCTCCTAGTGCCATTGAATTGCGGTTTCATCCTGCCTGCCAGCCTGTGTGCCAGGCCCAAACTAGCCAATTAGTGCCACCAATCATAGTTGTTGTAAAAGTATTATTAATATTTAAAATTAAACATTGTTCGATTGTGATTCATCATTTGGCTTGTTGCATTGAATTGCACTTTCCTCCTGCCTGCCAGCCTGTGTGCCAGGCCCAACTAGCCAATTAGTGCCACCAATCATATTTCTTGTAACAGTATATAAAAATGTTTAAATCATAATTTTTTTGACTGCAAATCTTCAGTCTCCTAGTGCCATTGAATTGCAGTTTCCTCCTGCCTGGCAGCCTGTGTGCCAGTCCCAACTAGCCAATTTGTGCCACCAATTATAGTTGTTTAAACAGTATTGAAAAAATTGTAAATCATCACTTTTTTGACTGTGAATCTGTAGTCTAGTAGTGCCATTGAATTGCAGTTCCCTCCTGCCTGCCAGCCTGTGTGCCAGCCCGACTTGCCAACTAGTTACACCAATCATATTTGTTCTCACAGTATTGTTATTATTTAAAATAAAAAAAATATTTGATTGTTATTCTGAATCCTCAGTTTTCTCGTGCCATTGAATCGCACTTTCCTCCTGCCTGGCAGCCTGTGTGCCAGGCCCAACTAGCCAAGTAGTGCTAGCAATCATATTTCTTTTAACAGTCTTGAAAAAATTGTAAATCATCACTGTTTTGACTGTGAATCTGCAGTCTCCTAGTGCCCTTGAATTGCATTTTCCTCCTGCCTGCCAGCATGTGTGCCAGGTCGATTTGCCAACTAGTAACACCAATCATATTTGTTGTCACAGTATTGTTAATAATTAAAAATAAAAATTTTTGGATTGTTATTCTGAATCCTTAGTTTGCTCATGCCATTGAATTGCACTTTCCTCCTGTTTGCCAGCCTGTGTGCCAGGCCGACTTGCCAACTATTTACACCAATCATATTTGTTGTCACAGTATTGCTAAGAATAGTACTACTTGAAACAACCGAGTTAGCCATGGGTGTTAGTCCAAGACCGCTTGGCTTTTTTTTGGCTTTGGGTGCGGCTAATCATGCAGGCCATATAGAGCTGCCAACATTCGGTGTTGTATCAGGTATTAAACTAATAAGAACAGTATTACCAAAATACAGCCAATGAAGGGCCTTATGAAGACAGCCAAAGTTGGATTGTAGTATTTGGTTAGGCTAATCATGATGGCCATGTAGACCACCACCGAGAGGCCTGGAAGTAACAGGGATGAGATGAAAGTGCTAAGAATAGTACTACTTGAAACAACTGAGTTAGCCATGGGTGTTAGTCCAAGACCGCTTGGCTTTTTTTTGGCTTTGGGTGCGGCTAATCATGCAGGCCACATAGAGCTGCCACCATTCGGTGTTGTATCAGGTATTAAACTAATAAGAACAGTACTACAAAAATACAGCCAATGAAGGGCCTTATGAAGACTGAGCCAAGGTTGGATTGTAGTATTTGGTTAGGCTAATCATGATGGCAATGTAGACCACCACCGAGAGTCCTGTAAGTAACAGGGATGAGATGAAAGTGCTAAGAATAGTACAAATGGAAACAACCGAGTTAGCCATGGGTGTTAGTCCAAGACCGCTTGGTTTTTTTTTGGCTTTGGGTGCGGCTAATCATGCAGGCCATATAGAGCTGCCACCATTCGGTGTTGTATCAGGTATTAAACTAATAAGAACAGTACTACCAAAATAAAGCCAATGAAGGGCCTTACGAAGACTGAGCCAAGGTTGGATTGTAGTATTTGATTAGGCTAAACATGATGGCCATGTAGACCACCACCGAGAGGCCTAGAAGTAACAGGGATGAGATGAAAGTGCTAAGAATAGTACTACTTGAAACAACCGAGTTAGCCATGGGTGTTAGTCCAAGACCGCTTGGCTTTTTTTTGGCTTTGGGTGCGGCTAATCATGCAGGCCATATATAGAGCTGCCACCATTCGGTGTTGTATCGGGTATTAAACTTATAAGAACAGAACTACCAAAATAAAGCCAATTAACAGGCTTTCAAGAGCCAAGGTTTTATTATTGTACTTTGTTAGGATAATCATGATGGGCATGTAGACCACCACCGAGAGGCCTGGAAGTAACAGGGATGAGATGAAAGTGCTAAGAATAGTACAACTAGAAACAATCGAGTTAGCCATGGGTGTTAGTCCAAGACCGCTTGGCTTTTTTTTGGCTTTGGGTGCGGCTAATCATGCAGGCCATATAGAGCTGCCAACATTCGGTGTTGTATCAGGTATTAAACTAATAAGAACAGTACTACCAAAATACAGCCAATTAAGGGCCTTATGAAGACTGAGCCAAGGTTGGATTGTAGTATTTGGTTAGGCTAATCATGATGGCCATGTAGACCACCACCGAGAGTCCTGGAAGTAACAGGGATGAGATGAAAGTGCTAAGAATAGTACTACTTGAAACAACCGAGGTAGCCATGGGTGTTAATCCAAGACCGCTTGGCTTTTTTTTGTTTGGGTGCGGCTAATCATGCAGGCCATAAAGAGCTGCCACCATTCGGTGTTGTATCAGGTATTAAACTAATAAGAACAGTACTACCAAAATACAGCCAATGAAGGGCCTTATGAAGACTGAGCCAAGGTTTGATTGTAGTATTTGGTTAGGCTAATCATGATGGCCATGTGGACCACCACCGAGAGGCCTGGAAGTAACAGGGATGAGATGAAAGCGCTAAGAATAGTACTACTTGAAACAACCGAGTTACCATGGGTCCCAGAGCATATGTTTTGTTATTATATTTTGTAAGGGTAATCATGCAGGCCATGTGTCCCACACCGCTAGTTACCATGTGTCCCACACCGCGTGTCTTGTTGTTATACTTTGTCAGGGTAATCATGCAGGCCATATAGACCTCCCCCAATAGGGTGAGTAACAGGTATTGAAATGCTAAGAACAGTACTACTTAACACAAAGTTACCATGGGTCCCAGAGCATATGTCTTATTATTATATTTTGTTCAGTTAATCATGCAGGCCATATAGACCTCCCCCGATAGGGTGAGTAACAGGTATTAAAATGCTAAGAAGAGTACTACTTTACACAACCTAGTTACCATGGGTCCCAGACCGCATGTCTTGTTATTATATTTTGTAAGGGTAATCATGCAGGCCATATAGACCTCCCCCGATAGGGTGAGTAACAGGTATTAAAATACTAAGAACAGTACTACTTAACACAACCTAGTTACCATGGGTCCCAGACCCAGAGCAGATGTCTTATTATTATATTTTGTATGGGTAATCATGCAGGCCGTATAGACCTCCCACGATAGGGTAAGTAACAGGTATTAAAATGCTAAGGAAATTACTACTTAACACAACCTAGTTACCATGGGTCCCAGACCGCATGTTTTGTTATTATATTTTGTAAGGGTAATCATGCAGGCCATATAAACCTCCACCGATAGGGTGAGTAACAGCTATTAAAATGCTAAGGACATTACTACTTAACACAACATAGTTACCATGGGTCCAAGACCCAGAGCAGATGTCTTATTATTATATTTTGTATGGGTAATCATCCAGCCCGTATAGACCTCCCCAAATAGGGGGAGTTACAGAGATTAAAGTGCTAAGAATGGTACTACTTAAAACACAACCTAGTTAACATGTGTCCCAGACCGCATGTCTTATTATTATATTTTTTCACTGTAATCAGGCAGGCCATATAGACCTCCCCCGATAGGGGGGGGGGGGGTAACAGGGATTAAAGTGCTAAGAAAAGTACTAATTAACACAAGCTAGTTACCATGGGTCCAACACCGTGTGTCTTGTTGTTATACTTTGTCAGGGTAATCATGCAGGCCATATAGATCTCCCTTGATAGGGGGAGTAACAGGGATTACAGTTCTAAGAATAGTACTACTTAAACACAACCTAGTTACCATGGGTCCCAGACCAGATGTTTTCTTATTATACTTTGTCAGGCTAATCATGCAGGCCATAAAGAACTCCAACAAAAGGGGGGGTAAGAGGGATTCAAGTGATAAGAAAAGTTTTACTTAACACAACAAAATTACCATGGGTCCCAGACCGCGTGTCTTGTTGTTATACTTTGTCAGGGTAATCATAACCGCCATATAGACCTCCACCAATAGGGGGAGTTACAGGGCTGAAAGTGCTAAGAATAGTACTACTTAACACAACCTAGTTTCCATGGGTCCAAGACCGCATGTTTAATTATTATACTTTATCAGGGTAATTATATATCTAACAAATCTATCTATTTCTCTTCTATCGATTCTATCTAAATATCAATCTATGTATATCTATCTATCCTATCTATCGATCTATCTTCTGTCCAGACTGCTTTGAGACAGCCACTTGTGTTTTTGACAAATTTGAAGTAGGAGGACAGAACAATCATCTTCTTCCATCTCCCGGTTCCAAAAATGAAGGCCATATAGACCTCCCCCGATAGGGGGAGTAACAGGTTGTAGTAAACTGTTAAGAATAGTACTACTTAACACACCACGGGTCACAGACCGCATGTCTTATTGTTATACTCTGTCAGGGAAATTATATATATTTCAAATCGATTTATTTATCTATCAAATTGATCGAACTATCAAACGTATCTATCAAATATAGATTGCATCTATTGATCGATGTAATTCGTATCTATAAAATGTATATTACATATTTTGGTTGATGTCATTCGTATCTATAAAATGTATATTGCATCTTTGATTCGATAACATTCGTATCTATCAAATGTATATTGCATCTATTGATCAATGTAATTTGTAGCTATCAAATGTATATTGCATCTATTGATCTATGTACAGTGTATCGATCATATGTATATTGCATCGATTGAGCTATGTAATCTATGTATCTATCTATCTATCTATCTATCAAATCTATCTATCTCGTGGTTGTGCAAGTGGACTGTTTGCGGTTGATTGCGGTGCGTTACACTTGGAGTTTGCTCTGTCACTGTGAAGCGGCCGTAACCCTTACACTACCTGATAGATACGACATCATAACTGATGTTTTAAAGCACGTTATTGCAAACAATTTGGGAATGTTAGGTGATTTAGGCCATTTATGGGTTAAAAGCAGACTCTGCATAAACTATGTAATTTTCCACAGTCCCGGTGTTAGTCCCCTTGAAACAACTTTTCCCTCACTATTGTGGCCAGAAAGAGTCCTTGTAGGTTTTAAAGTTCGTCTGCCTATTGAATTCAATGGCGGTTCACGAACAATACCGGAAGTTCGAGTCAGCCGTTCGCGAACCGAAATTTTTAAGTTTGCGACATCACTAATTAAAACATACATATAAATGTATATACACATATTAACACATAAATATATATGTATATACACATATTAACACATAAATATATATTTATATACACATATTAACACATAAATATATATGTATATACACATACAAACACGTAAATATACAGTATATGTATATACATATATATTTAAATTTGCTGCCCATCGCTACCCTAGGTTCTCATGCCAGTTCTTACGGCATGAGGACAAGGCTTCCATTGGAGCCTAGGGAAGTGCAATCTCTTGAACGCGAAGCTTCCATGCAATGCAAACTTGAGGTCATATTTGCATTGCACCTAACTTGTAATACCAGCGCACATTTGAGTGTGCTGGTATTACTAAGTGGAGGGCGCAAATATTGCTTTTGCAAAAGCGATATTTTGTGCTCCACTTGTAATCCAGCCCTAAATGTATTAGTGTCACGCGTAGGATTCTATAATGGCAATATCTTTCTAGTATCTGGCCTGAGTGGAGAGAGTTTTAGAGAAATTGGCCGTTATTCATTTCTACTTTAACAAATAAGATGTTTTCTATTGTTCATTTCATTCTTTCCTACTACTTTAATAAAAACAAAATTAGAGCTTAACATCTAGAACTTTAGATATGAAGATTCCCAGTATTGAAAAGACAGTGAAGGCCATAAAAACAAGAACACAATTGGCATGGTGAGCTTTTTTTTTCTGAGGAATATTTAGCATTGTAAAAGAGTTGAGTGCCAAGAAAAAGGGGTACAACTCTTTAGCTTCCTTGGCAACCGAATTACCAGCTGTTGCCTTAATTTATATGATGCACAAGGTGTACTTTGTAGATAATCAGCAGCATTGCCAAAATACAAGTTCCCTAATGTCAGAGTCTGTGTGGCAAATCCATGCTTGTGGATTAAGAAAAATTACTGGGCATTGGAAATCCGAAAATGCATGCAAAAGACAAAAGCGAAATAATGAAACAACTCCCAGGAAGAAAAAGCACATATGCTCTCGCCAACTGAAGAAGGAGAAAAAAGGAAAGAATATAGAAGCACATAAAAGTCAGACAAACAAAAATGAAATACATTTCTGAGGAGCAAAGCTAATATTAGGCCCTTGATTCATAAAGCTGGATGGATTAATGGCTCAACAATTCTAGTGCCTGAGGAAACAAAAAGGGAATCTTCAATGCCTCTGTGCACATTAAGGACATTCGCTGGAAAACCAGAGTCTTTACAAACCAGAAACCCAATTTGGAGGAATCCATTACTTTTTTTTATTTAAACAAATGTTTGTACGGAATTATAAGTAACAAGCCTTTCTATATTGCTTAAAGCTCCATTTAAAAAAATATGGATGTTCTAATAATGACTAAATTCATTTCAGATGTATCTGACTTTCTTTTAAGTGGTGTAATTTAAGCTTTAGGAAATCTAGATAATTGCATTTAATGCAGCATACTTGTGTGTTAATCAAGGACACTCATGTAAATTTTAATATTACAAATCCAAATATGAGTTTTTTTGCTAGTGCCATTATACATTTGTTGGCATTGCAGGTTGATATTTTAAGAGAAATGCATTTTTTTATTAGATAATAAAAAATAAATATAAATATTGCCCAAATACTTATTTAGCAAATTATTAATGATGCGGAAATGTTACACCAGGTTTATGCAGATTTTGTTCTTGGCAACATGCAGTAAAAGTGAAAACTGGTTATTAAAAGTATTTTTGCAGGTGCCTGAATATATATATGGGTTTTTGCATTGGATAATGTCATCACTTTCCCCCGCCCTCTCTGTTACATATACGCACACGTAGATGCACACACAGGCTGACTGTGCTTTTGTATTTTGTCAGAATTAATGAGAAAAGTTCCTTTGCCCTAGGGGTAATTATTGTCCTTGGAGTTAAATAAGCTAATACTTAGACACCTCTGGCACAGGCAATTATGTTTGTGTATTGAATAATTGATTCAAAGAAGGGGGAAGGGTTGCTAATCAGATCTGAGCATAATGAATTGATTTAATTAACAAGGGAATCTTAGGGTCCCTGGGAAATGTGTGCATTTATTCAGCAGCAGGAGAGCATTGAGCACATAAATTGAGAGAGAAAGGCAGCGAGCACATTTGCTTTCAGTGGAGAATCACATATTTTTTTTCTTCTTTCAGAATATAATTTTAGATTTAGAGTGAATTCAAGAGAAAAAGCACTTTAGAAGACCGTGAAGCTCAGCAGTTGTAACAGCCAGGGTTATGAGCTATCACACACTATTATATTAAGACAAATTTTATTCTGCAAATTGAACAATCTGGGAAGCACAGAGCTTATGAAACCCTTTTCTCAAACTGCAGTTTTAGTTTACGCAATTTTTTTTTTTAGAGAAGCAAAATAAAGGGTGTCAAACTGCTTTTGTGTGAACAACGGCATACAGTTCTCAATGCAATTCTAGCTTGGTGCAATCTAGGTTAAAAGTCACACAATTGTGCAATTATAGCTGGCTGACTGGCAGAGAGCGATCGGCTGCCTTATAGCTTGTCTGTTTCCCTGAAACGTGTCCTTTCCTCCGAGTGGAGGCTTCTGGCGAAGGAGCATCTGCACTCGGACTCCCTTCAGCCTCTGGGACCATGGTGCTGGAAAAGGAGGACGGTGAGTCAATTGATAGCTACTAAGCTCTTTTTTTTATGTGTACGGATGAATGCATGGGGATTCTGTTTCATTTAAACCAGATATAGCAGAGGAATCTCACAACTAGCCATGTAGGGATCACCTGATATGTTTCTCTTTACAGATGAGACCATGCTTGTTTATTTATTTATCTTTTACACTTGACATTGCTATAAAGTAAACATGATTGTGATTAGTTGCTTTTGTTGCAGCAGTGCAGCTTCCTTGTCTAGCTCTGTTTTGTGAGAATGGCTCTCGTTTGACTGCAGACTGTTCCTCGGTTTAACACAGTGGCTTGCTCTGACTTTGATATTTGTATGCTCTGAGCATATCTCCTGGCTCTTCCCTGTTTCATAGCTCACCTATAGCTTTACGTTTGTGAGATCTACTATGATTATCTTCTAGAAGAGGGATATATGAACCTCTATTTCAAGAAGCAAAAAAAAATCCTTGGGCAATAGTCAAACTAATTTACTTTTTAAATGAGACACATGAATGACATTGCTGACAAGATACAAGTTTTGTTGTCCACATATCTTTTGCAGAAGCTGCAACATTTTTCTAAAAGGATGGGTAACAGCAGGACGTTCAGAAATATTTCCCTCATCATTCAAGTGTTCCATAAAAAAACTAGAAATAGTTTGTTTGGTGTTATACAACAGAATAATGTGTACTTTTGAAACATAACCCATACAAAAAAATACTTGAGGAAGCAGGAAAGTAAGAAAAGTATAGTTTTGTATGGAAAAATCAAGGGTTAGATTTTGTGCTTTTTCTTTGTTAATTTTTTCATAAATTAGACAAACATGGATTTCTCATAATATCTGGTACACTGTGCATCTTAAAATATAGCAATTGTTTTAGGTTTTTCGGGTTCTTTAATTGCTTACATCAATTTCCACAAAGATCTTCTAGGAGCTGTAAATAATACACGTCACAAAAGTCACTTTACTTAAAGTAGAGGTAAAAAATGTAAAGAGAATGAATGGTCAGTCAGCTTATATTTCACTAACAGCAGCTGGTTGAAAGGCATTTTAGTTGTCATTTAGAACATAGTCTACTTAAATTGAGGAAACTCAAGAGTAGGATCATTGTCAAAGCGAGCACTTTACTTAAAAATCTCTAAAGCCTGTCTCGAAAAGATTGTTATTTGTCCAGTCATTTCTTTTAATGGCTGGACAGCTGTCTGTCATTGATCTCCCTTAAAAACGTAGCAATTATAACTAATAGGCAACTACTCCCTTTTTAAGCAACAGAATTATATTTTTATTGGACTTGCATAATGAGTTAGTTCTTAGTCCAATGCAGACTACTTATTTACATTGCAATTTTTATATATTATCTTAATGACTATAAAAGTAGTCACATGCTACAAATAATATGTAACTGTGGAAATTATTTGGAAACTAACAACCGTTTTCTAGCAAATATTTCATACAAAATGTGAGCATTTAATGAATATTTTTTTAGTAAAAATATGACAACACATTTTTAGAGCTGCCCTTATATTTACGTGTTTGATTCTCGAGGTCATATTTATGTTTTGTTTTCTGATTAATACTTTATAACTGTATGATATTTTAATTATTCGCAGCTGACTTAGCATACCAGGCTGTGGATTCTAATAAATCTGAAATTACGTTAAAATCCTAAAATTATAAAATGACATAACAAACATAGGAAATGTTCAAACATTAGACTTGGAATACACATTACCAAATTCCAAATATTATTAATATCTTACAAGAATTGCGGTGTGGAATATGTTATTTTGCTTAGTACAACCCTATATTATATATAAATATATTAATTTACTTAAACTAGTAAGATAATAAGTTATTCTCTGTGCAGAATGATTATTTGTATTACTTTGTACAATACATGCCTATACTGGTATATGTCTGTATATTGTAATCAGCCAATGAAAAACATTGTTACTTTTCTTGAAAATAAAAGGCTATTATCATTGGATGATTCCAAATTCTTTATATACACAAACTAATATTCTAAGTACCAGAATTTCTAAAATCTTTCATCTGTTTGCATGCAAATTGTATTCATAACTTTAAAGGATCATTTAAAAATAAATGCTGTTTTAGTGATTGTAGAAACTGAATTGGACAAACAAATGTTTTTTATTTTTTTTTCAGTATTGGTTTGATACCCATATATATATATATATATATATATATATATATATATATATATATATATATATATATATATATCCAAGTAGTACTGTTAAGCAAGGCATACACAATGTTCAGTGGTAATTTGAAAACTACTGCTACACTGTTGACCACCAGTTACACCACTGTAGTTTCTAGGTCTGAACCTAAATAATTGGTTAATGGCTAGTTCATATAACTACAAATGCAATCTATGTATCTATATCTATCTATCTATTTATACCCCTCTATCTCTATCTATCCATCTATTTATCATCTATCTATCTATCTATCTATCTATCTGTCTGTCTGTCTGTCTGTCTGTCTGTCTATCATCTATCAATATATCTATCCATCTATTTATCATCTATCTGTCTGTCTGTCCGTTCGTCCATCTGCCTGCCCTTCTATCTATCTATCTATCTATCTATCTGGCTGTCTGTCTGTCTGTCTGTCTATCTATCTATCTATCTATATATATATATATATATATATATATAATAGCCTGTCTGTCTGTCTATCTATCTATCTATCTATCTATCTATCTATCTATCTATCTATCTATCTATCTATCTATCTATCTATCTCTCTATCTATCTATCTATCTAATAGAATGTCTGTCTGTCTATCTATCTATCTATCTATCTATCTATCTATCTATCTATCTATCTATCTATCTATCTGTCTGTCTATCTTATACATGAATATATTTTGCTTAAAGAGCAATTATATGATTACTACAACAAATGAAGTGAATTACAATTGATTATGATGTAACTATCTGAATTATATGATGAGAAAAATCGCATTCAAGTGTATGAAAAGTGGAATAAATTGGGGGGAAAAGCTTATCATTTAATTCTGTATTTATACTATTTATTTAATTGAAGGAACTATGTTTATGTCTTATTCCATTTGCAGCTTATAAAAATATTAACATGTATGGTATTTCTATTTATATTTTACTCTTAAATATAAATACACATACAGCAGACTTGAAATCTCTGTTTAATGTGTGCTGTGTGATGTCACACAATGTATAGGGCATGTAAGGTCACCTTCATGTTTCATTTTATTTAAGCAGGAATAAAAGTACCCTTCAGTAATGCTGTTCATATTCCTGCGTTATGTGCCAATTTGCTCTTACTGGTAATAAAAAGTTTAAACAGATGGCAAATACTTCATCTCAGCTATATTGTAACATAATTGGAGATTCTGTTTTAAGTACCGTATTTTTCATTATGCCATGATGAAATGACTTAAAAAGATTTCTAGGCCCCACTGATCAATACTTTTATGCTTAAAGGGTCTTTTAATCATGTGAAAGTAAGTGACATTCTCAGTATCTTTTGCTAAAGGCTACATGATAGCAAAAAAAAAACTTTTCACTATGATTGTCAGGTTAACAGCAGGGTATCGTCTGAACAAGCAAAGGAAGTCAAGAGCAGAGACTGAGATCTGATGGGTCAGTATTTAAGTTTTTTTTTCTTTTTAAGCTTTGGTAAACCAATTGAGCTTAAAGTAGCTGCAGTGTTGATGTTAAAAAAGTACAGTTTATGCTGCAGGTTATCAACGAGCTGACTGATTATATTTATATACACTTGAGTATATTCACTAAGCACCCTCTCCAGCCTTTTCATGCTTCCAAATCTATTCAGTTCCTATGCTATTCTAGGGCATTCTATCACTAAAGATTACAAACCTCTCTGTGTTTTATGAATCCACTCCAAAATATAACATAGGAAGGCAGGAGAGTCCTGTTAGTGAATCTATTCCACTCTTATATGAAAAAGGTCAAATGTCAAGCAATTGCCACCCTTGAAGATTGGATATTGAAAACAATATAAAAAAACAAAAGTCATTTATTGTCTGTTTTTGTCTTCCACAACAAAAAACAAGGAAATTGGTTTTTAAACATCAGTAATAAAAGTTTTGCAGACAAATAAAGGTGACACATTGGAGTCTTTTTTTTTTTGTTCTTAAACAATTGAAATGCAAAGTGAAATAGGTTTTATTTGCCTATCCCTGTTTGAGCATTAGCCCTTTATGGTAAGCTAATTTCTGCAAAGAATCTATGAATTCACATGCAGTGAAACAAATCTTCCTTTTTATAATGACAATAAGACAGACAGACGGTCAGACAGACAGGAAGACTTTTAAACATATTCCCTTATATATGTTTTTTTTATTCTTATTTTCTCCTTTTCTATGTTTAATGCTAATATTATGCTACATCTTTAGCTTTTTTGTTATCAGATCTGAAAAAATAATAAAGACACTATAAAGTGTCAGTATAGGAATTATTCTGAATGTATTATCATTTAGATGTAGCTATACAATGTAATATAAGTTTTGTATTTTGTAGTCAAATATTTTAGTCTATCCCTAATATAAAAAAAGAAGTTTAACAAATGATGCTGAAGTAAATGTCAGTAAACATTTTTGCTGATTCTCCTGACATTTACAGGTTGCAAGTTAAAAATGTGAGCATTACTGTACATTACTTACAAACTGTTTATTAAAAAAGACCTTTGAGTTTTGTGCAATTACAGAAGTAATAAGGTTTGAATAATGTCATTTCTCTTATTTCTAGAGTGCAACTAAGAAATAAATAATTACATTGAGTAAATATATTACTTATGTACTTTACAACTGTCATGGCAAAAAATGATTGGAAAATGGATGTTTATTCTATAGTAATTATTTGGACTTGGAAGAAATATATATATATTTGGGTAGAGTAAGCATTATGTAAAAATATTTGAATGATTACGATGCATCATAAACCTGTCAACTCAGCTCTATGTGAAGCATATGTGCACTTACAAACTGATTAGTTACATTTGTAGAGTACAACTACTGTGGGTTAACCCTTTCATTGCAAGATAACCTTGAAGGCCCCCTATATTAACTAGTTTTTTCATTTTCAGAAGTCTATAAATAAACATAGGTCTTCAGGAATTGTGAGTTTTTTCAGGGTGCAATATAATAACCTACAGTAAATAACGTAACTTTATTTAATGTAACAAAAGTAATCAATAATTCAATATAAATCAGATATTATTGTCAATAATACTAATGGATTCTATTTGGATGTTAGTCTAACGAGCAGTTAAATATTTTAATATCTAGTTTGTATGTGTCAAATAATTACTGTTAATGAATATATAAATAATCTTTTAACCTGGTGAGATATAACACTCTTACATATTAGCAAATCACAATGTAACAACAGCTGTATATTAAAATAATATAATTAATTAATTAATTAAATATCTCTTTTTACCCCAAATGTGCTCTAAGAAATTAGACAATATACCTCACATTTTAGCCAATAATTAGCAGATGATAAATAATAATTATTATTGCCCAACTTTATGGAACTGAATTGACTGCCTTTGGAACAATGAACAGCAGAGTTGGTCTTGATGAGGATCAAACCTACGGCACAGTGGTATTTCTGGCACTGTAATTTGGTCTCTCAAGCAACTGAGCATTCTCATTAAATACTTATTTACGAAGTGGTGTTGAGAATGTACATAAATATATAAATAAAACTTCCAACCTGCTGTCAAAACAATATTACTGGGCAACTCAACTTATAACTGGCATACTATGAACTATATACTAGTTGATCACACCACATACTCTCAGGGACATAGACACATACAATCAGCAAGATTTTTTCTGCATTTAAACTTCCATTCTCCACTGTGAATCTCATTAAACTCAACAAATGTCCTTTTTTTTAGTAATTTCATTTTAAAGAGTTAAAGGATGTTAAACAGCTTTGCTAGTATAATGATAACACAAGGCAACTAACTAGTAAACAATAGCCGTGCCCGGGTTTCAATCTCACTTGTCAATCATTTAAGGCGGTAAAATATATTGGCTATTGTAATTAAATTATTTGAATATGTCATTATCTTATGTTTCTTTTGAATAATCTTCTGGTAGAATTTGATGGTAGGATCTTAAAGTTTTTACAGAAAACTATAAATTTCCTGAAGTAGTCTAGAGTTATATTAGCACTAATATGTGTAGACTGTACTCTTGTATAATCTGAGATGGTAAGCGGACCAGCAGCACGTATGATGCATCTCTGCTTTCTGAATAAGAATGCAAATGTTACACATTTATATATAAATATAGTTAATTGAGATTTGGCAAACTGAGATAGAGTCACATTTTTCTTTGTTAAATCTAAAGAGTGAATTTAAAATGTATTGCATTTTTTAATTGAATAATCCTGTCCTGAATAAAATGACTTTCCTCATGTTGATGAAGTAGAATCTTTATGAATTATCTTTATCATCCACTAAGCAATTTGTCCTAAGTGATGAATTGTGCATAAACATGTATTTCTATTGATTTTTTAGTTTCAATTTGTTCATATTTAACATTAAAAAAAAAATACAATATTTTAACAAGAATACCGCCTTGGCTTATTTATGTATGATAAAACCTTTTGGGGTTTACAGTCCCTTTAAACCTGAATCATTCTTTCATGTGGATAGGTCACTGATTTTGTATATATGTTTTAAGAACCAAAATGTAATAGGCCCCAAAATTGACATTGCTTGCAAACTTTTTTTTTAAAATACATTCTACTGTACACTGTACAACACAAGTTGCATGTTATCATTAGATTACATAATATAGTATGTCCCATGGCTATGAAATGTTCACCCTGGGAATTGTAGTACTAAATAGTGGATAAAAACAATCCCAATGTAAAATGATATATTGAGCCCTGAGTCTGTTCAAGGACTGCTCGGATTAGACATTCCGAAAGAAAATGGTTTTGAAGCTGTTTTGAGTCAGGATAAGAGAATCTAATTAAAATAGGGTATGGAGGATATATATCTGGAATTTGCTCCTGTGTTATTGAAGAGTATAATGTAGGCAGTGGTTTCAGCTTTAAAGAGAATAGAAAAAAGATGATGAAATTGTATAGGAACATTCATTACTCATTTTTGATGAAGAATGACCATGAAAAACTAGATGCTTGTTAAATTTTTATTTGTATTTTTTCCCCAGTGCCAAATAGACATTCATTAATGTGCATCTCAGAAAACATTGATCTTAGTGTTTCTGTTGAGAAATATAATTTGCCTGTTTTCTGATCTGCTAAAACTTAGTTCACAATTCTCTGTATCTTGAGCATGTCCATTAGTTGCAGTAATTACAGATTCATTAGCAATGATATGTATTTCTGCTCTAGATAGTAAATGGTGTTATTAATAATGTACTTTGCAATAAATCATTGTCATAGATACATAATCAATAACATGATTTTAAGAGGTATATTTGTCAAACCTGCAAATGTCCTACTTTTGAGATAAATAAGGCTTATTTTGGTTCTACAAGATGGATTCATAGATATCTACTGACATTTTCAGAGCAGTAAAATAGGGTGTAGATTTTTGTGCATAAAATAATATTGAACATCTATCTATCTATCTATCTATCTATCTATCTATCTATCTATCTATCTATCTATCTATCTATCTATCTATCTATCTATCTATCTATCTATCTAACCCTCCCTATCTATTGATCTATCAGATAGCTCAGCATGCTAAGGCACTGTGGCTGATCTCTGTAGCAACCCAAGGGTTGCAGGTTTGATCCCCGACAAGGTCCACTCAGCCTCTTGTCCTTCTGAGGTCGATAAAATGAGCAGCGCCTTGAGACCCTTACGGTGTATACAGTATATATTAATACCAGTATGTGAATTGTTTGGAATGAAGTTTTGTAGTGTACACACACGTATATAAAATAGGAAGCATAATCGTTATACCTATAGATTGTTGTACTTACTCATACAGCTAAGAAAGGATAGTCTATAACTGGGATGTACTTGGAATAAAAAGCAACCCTGGAAAAACCTGAAGACCAGCCCTGTTTTCCATTGAGTTATTATAACACACATGCCCCATTTTTCTCAAGGGGATTATTGGGATGCTCCTTCCCCGAATATTATTTTTAATTCAATAAAAGATTGTTGTTAAATAGGCTCCCTACAACCCAATTCCAGCCATGATTCCCTTTCACTATGGATAGTGTGATCCGGACAAGACACTTAAAACAGTGTGTCACTTAGTCTCACAGTGACATTATTAGACACTAAAGATGGCTACTAAATGGTAGATGGTCTTGGAAATAAAACTTACAAGGTTATACTTTGTGACATTATTACGTATAGCTCAGAGGAGAAAAGAGGTGATACAGTTGCATCGCATCACCAGCATTGTACCTGGCCAGCCCCAGCTTCTGCAGCCCACCTGGAAATCTTTTGGTGACCTGGTAGGCTAATCCAGCCTTGTCTATAAACTATCCCTAAATAACCCTTTTCTTTAAACACAATGGGGTCGATTTAAGAAGCAGCGAATGCTGCTTCCGACCTAATCCACTTCATGTCCGTCTGAAGCAGAAGTTAAGAAGCAGCGGTTTTAAGACCGCTGCTCCTTAACTCGTCCGCCACCTCTGATGTGGTGGACAGCAATCAGCCCGATCGGATACGATCAGGTTGATTGACACCCCCTGCTAGCGGCGAATGTGCAGGGGGCGGCATTGAATAAGCATTTCACGAGAAATGCTTGTGCAATTATAAATGCTGATGTCGTCATTTATCGATATCTGCTGGCACTATAATAAATCGGCCCCATAGTCAAACAATATTTACTAAGCAATAATAAATTGTAAACATTCAAAATCTCTGAGTACCATACAGACTGGAATGGCTTTGGTATTTGGCAGAACACTTAGCTGTCTAGGGGTTATTTGAGTGGCAAGGGATATTAGGCTGACTTACTAATGAAACTTTGTAATGTATTATCTGTTGTCTTACATTATGTTAGCTGCATTGGGAGTTGTACAACCCATTCTTAAAGAGGCATATAAGTCAATCATATATATGAACATACTTTGCAATGCAAAGCACATTTAAACAAAAGGCTCCTTTAACCTTTATAACTCCAATATTAGCACCTCATGCCACTGCCAATATCAATTGGGGCAAAGACATTGTGCTGTGTAACTTGCTTGTCAATCAAACTTAT
Source organism: Bombina bombina (assembly GCF_027579735.1). Lineage (NCBI taxonomy): Eukaryota > Metazoa > Chordata > Amphibia > Anura > Bombinatoridae > Bombina > Bombina bombina. The sequence goes on from NC_069505.1 coordinate 218,125,277, forward strand.
ACCCAAGAGTGTACTTAGCAAGCATCAGCTTTTTTTAGAGGTGTAAATCTCTGTGTTAAAAAGAGACAAAAAAAGCCTTTTTAGCAAACCTTTATGCCCCTTTAAATGGATAGTAAACCCCCCCAAAATGTTTTTTTTTCCAATTTACTTCTATTATCAGATTTGCTTTATTCTCTTGTTATCCATTGCTGAAGGAACAGCATTGCACTACTGGCAGCTAGCTGAACACATCTATTTAGCCACTCACAAGAGACAAATGTGTGCAGGCACCAATTAGCAGCTAGCTCCCACTAGTGTAGGATATGTGTGTATTCTTTTTCAACAAGGGATACTAAGAGAATGAAGCACATTTGAAAATAGAAGTGAATTTAAAAGTGTCTTAAAATTACAAGTTCTATCTGAATCATGCAAGTTTAATTTTTACTTTCCTATCCCTTTAAGCAGAGGTATGTTTGAAAGCTGACAGGAGGGTTTACTATAAGAATGTCACTGTCAGAACTGTGACATTCAATGGGGGAAATACGTATGTGATTGCCATATTAGCAGACACCTTGCAGGACCAGAGCTATAGCTCTGGTTCTGAGTACAAACTGCTTTGTTTATTGAATTCTGGATGTAAACAAACAAAACATAGGTCATTCGACAAACATAAAGAATATAATTTATTCTTCTACAGCACATGCACTGTACATAATATTGTAGTTGATGTTAAAGGAATATCACCAAGAGCCTATTATCTATTTTTATTGCCTGAGGCACACATAGAAATAGTGACTTGCTTAAGATCAAAAGAAGCCAACATGGAATTCACACCAAATAGACTTGGTGCTGTATGTCACAACATTAGTTACTAATTGAGTCGCGCCTCCCTAGAAATAATCCAATAACACTGTAAATTTTGCAGTGTTTTCTAGTAAACAGAGCACTCAGATTAAAGTGAGGGGTTGGTACATTTAAATCAAATCAATATAAAGGGTTTAATATAGATTGAATATTAAAGATTTACTATTTTTTTATCTATGAGAGACTTTGAAGTATATGTCTATTACTCCAGTGTTTTTCAACCAGTGTGCCGTGGCACACTAGTGTGCCATGAGAGATCCTCAGGTGTGCCGTGGCAGACTGACAACAGTGTGACATATTTTTTAAACTTTGCTTGTTTTTTACTCCCAGTGCAGGGGTAGTTTGTAGGAGGCATGGCATAACAGCACAATACATACAGTATGTGTGTGTTTGTGTGTATGTGTATATATATATATATGCTGTATTAGACTACAATGTGTGATTTTTTTAAAAAAAAATTGGGATGGTGGTGTGCCACAGGATTTTTTAATGTAAAAAAGTGTGCCACTGCAAAAAAGGTTAAAAATCACTGTATTACTCTGTCTATTTCTTGTATACCAATGTCTCCCTCTCTCTATGTCTAGCTATAAACGTTTTCATTTGTTCTCATGTGCACAGACAAGCACAGTTTATTTAATACAAATCCTATTGTGTTGTGCTTTATAAGATGTATTGTAAATTATGTGTTTATTATTACTATATTAGGTCTGAAAATGAATTCAACCAATGAAGTGTGAACATGTATGTGTCTCTGCTTTTGGTGTGAATAGGGTGTCATACAGAATTAGGGGCGAGCTTAGGGCTACAACATCAATGTTAACTAAACAAAATGGAAAATGTATCTTTATAAATGTTTTGAAAGCATTTAAAACTGCCATTTTGCTAGAGTAATTTTTGCAGACCAGGAACACACCTCTTGAAAAGTCAGTACACTGATGCTTACCTTTGCTCCTTTGCTGTGGCCTGTTAGACATATATATATATATATATATATATATATATATATATATATATATATATATATATAAACTCCTGAGATGATAATGAGGTCACTATGTTCCTTGTTTGCAGGGTGCACTTCAGTCTCTCTGGGGTCAGTGGAAAAACCTACATTTTAATATTTTAGTTACAGGAACATCAGGCATTATAAAGGTTTTCCCACAATGCATAATTAAATATTTTATGGGGAATTAAATCGTTTAATATCCCTATCATTTAGATATATTTTATTTTATAAAAAAAAACATGAAATCCAAATGTTTCCATCATGATTCGGATAAAGCATGGTGTTTAAAGGGACAGGAAACCCAACATTTTCTTTCATGATTTGGATAGAACATACATTTTTAAACAACTTTCCAATTAGCTTCTGTTATCAAATGTGCTTAATTCTCTTGTTATCCTTTGTTGAAGGAACAGCATTGCACTACTGGCAGCTAGCTGAACACATCTAGTTAGCCAATCACAAGAGACAAACATGTGCAGGCACCAATCAGCAGCAGCTCCCACTAGTGTATGATATGTGAGTATTCTTTCTCAACAATGGATACCAAGAGAACAAAGCACATGGGAAAATAGAAGTGAATTTAAATGTGTCTTAAAATGACCGGCTCTGTCTGAATCATGCAAGTTTAATTTAGACTTTCCTATCCCGTTAAAACAACTTTTCAATTTACTTCTATCATCTTTTTTTGTATCTTTTGTTGAAAATAATACCTAGATAGGTTCAGGTGCAGCAATGTATGACTAGCTGGTGATTGGTGGCTGCACACATATATACCTCTTGGCTCAACTAATGTGTTCATCTTGCTCCCAGTCATGCATTCCTGCTCCTTCAACAAAGGATACTAAGAGAACAAATTTAACAATAGAAGTAGCTGGAATCTTGTTTAAAATTGTATGCTTTATCTGAGTTCTGCAATAAAATGTTTGGGTTTCATATCTCTTTAATAACAGGATTATGTAATATGATACAAAGTGCACATTCACACTTTTGGTTATATCATTTATGTCTATATAATAACTTATAATGGAATATCACTTGCATTTTCAGAGCTGTAGATGGGACAAAGCAAAGAAAATAAAAACTAAAAAAATATGAAACCACTATCTATTAGTTACCAGATAAATACTTTACAAAGTTATCAAATCATTTTCTGCCAACATACTGCAATAGTGCTCAAAATGTATTAGAACTAAAACCACAATCTATTTGAAAGTGTATTGCATTACTTTTAATTATTTCAGTAAACAGTGTGTGCTCAATAAACACATTTCTTATTAGTATGGAATTGTATTTAATCACATGCTACTTTATTTTAATTAAATAAGATACACTTTGGTTGAGGCAAAACAGAATTTACAAAGTGTACAATACAGTAAGAACAACAAAGATTACTGCAGATGGTGCTGCTGAGCTAAGATGGCTTAAATTCACCATTAAACCGTGACAGAGAATAAAAAAGGTCCATGGGAAATGTGCATTTATTCAGTAGCATGAGTACAAAGCTCAGAAACTGAGAAAGAAAGGAGGCAGCGGCTAGGCTCAGACATCTCTTGTTTTCTTGTGGAATATTTAGATTCTGATTGAATCCAAGAGGGGAACAATTTATAAAGCTGAAAGCCATATAGGTCCAAGCACCCTGGTTATGAGCTATCAACTGCAATTACATTAAGACAGATTATACTGAGCAAATTGAACAGCTGTAGAAGGTGAGAAGGAAAGAAACCCTGGATTCTGTGTTTTTTTGTTGTGATTTTTTTTTTTTTTTAATGGCTGATATAGCAGCTTACATTACTGAGATATGAAGTAGGCGAGACTGGTTTTTATGTTAGTAAAGTGCTTTACTTTGGAGGATAATTCCAGCTGAGTGCCATCTAGGTTAAAAGCTGGACTACTGGGTAATTAGACCTAAGTACTTGTTTGCTGGATGATCTGCTCTACACTGGGGTTTATCTGAGTTCCCAGGGACTAGTTGAATTTTGCCCCCCAAGTGGAGACCACTAGAGACGGAGCATCTACAGTTGGACCCCTCTTGATCTTTGAAATGATGGTCTTAGACAAGGAGGACGGTAGGTCTGCTGTGGTTATGGAGTTTCTCTACATAATGCATTATAGATGTGCAATATATATGCAAATGCCTGTGCAATGAATATGTATCCTGTCATAGTCTGTGCCTGACTCTGTTATATTTATAAGTAACCCATAGACTATTATGTTTGTCCTCTACTCTTTTTACTTGCACAACAGAAAAGTACAATGTTACCCAGGCTGGTATACTTAACCCATTATTGTACAGACAGCTGAGCTATCTATAGTAAGTGGATTTTATTTCTATATCCTTTCCCTTTAGAAACGGCACATCATATGGTTATTTTTTTAATCTCTTTCTACTGCTTATCTTAATATTTTCTTTATTGCTGTAAATCTGATATAAGTCCCTATTTGCTAACAGATCCGTTAAACTGCTTTCTAAAGGGATCACTGGCAAATGTCCATTTTAAATAGAGGGTTAATGAATAGTGGGTCCCTGGACCAGCCATATGTCTCTCTTTTCAAGGCTGTCTTAACACTGTATTTTGACTATAAACAGTCAGATAGTGCTGCAAGTCTGTGTGTGTTTCCTATTTTGTTAACCTCTGAGGGGATTTGCTAGGTGATCATCCCATCTAAGTGTTTTACATGCCTTCTAAAGAGGAATGCTGTTAAAGTGCTTTATAGGAAGTTTTGTGACAGTTAATGGACTACATTATACAGATGGCAAATTTACTAAATTGTTGGCTGATTGAGATGGGAGAGAAAGGCATTAGTTCTACAAAATTGAGCGATTATATTGTAGTGTTGATGCAGGCAGGCAGTGTGTATCTCTTTCCTATCTATTTAATGCACATTTCCATCTTTGTGAAGATGCAGCATTAATAAAAGGAGCAATATAACTTAGTAATAAGACCTTTTACATGGGTAGGTTGATTGATATTTCTGGCAAAACGTATTAAAGTGCATGCTACTAAAAAAGAAAGTTCTAAGTGTTTGCTTTTTAACTGTTTTGGTACCAGAGTGGGTTGCAACATATTTCAGATCCTGATTCCCCCTGGCTTCTTAAACATATCCAAGGGTGTATTCTCTCTTTATTTTGTGCTTCTCAAGTTAAAGTGCTTTTGCCCACAATAAGCCACACACTTTCTGCTTCAGTAGCTGACACTGTACTCTCATATCAGGGGAGTGTGGGGGATGGTGTAATTGAAAGGATGCAAGTTAATCAACAAGATTACTGGTTTCACTAAAATTAAAAACGAGAAGGCGAAGCACATTAAATTAACCTTAATGTGTTTCTAACCAACTATTTTGTTAACTCATTTAATAACTTAAGCTGACTTTGACAGATAACTATGAGCTCAGTTTGAATTCTGAGCTCTCAGTGCAATTTGATGGCTTTAAAGAACTGTTTATTGATTGCAATAATGGTCCAGGAATTATAGCATTTAAGTGGTAGTGAGTGATTCCTTTTATTGGATCCATCATAGATTTTCATAAATAAGGTACTGCATAGTCTAAAGTCTTCATAGGTTTATTTTGCACCCCTGAATTATGTTTTTAAAGTTAGGTTCTACATAAGGTGTATGCGGTAATGGTGATAAGAGGTAAATCTAGGAGCAACCTGTAATTTAAAGCTTTGGTTCCACACGGTTTTCTTCTTTTGAGCTGTATTATTATAAAGTTATGATTTGGATGGTCTCAAACACTCACTATTCCATCATGATCTCTCGACTAATTTACAATGTTTATGTTGGTTTTGATCTACTTTATTTTAAGGACCAAAAACTACAACTAACTTATTATTATTATTTCATTGTTATTTACTTTTTTTGTAAATAATTGTACCATTAAAACACAAAAATCCCTTTGTAACAGGTTGTTGATTTTCAAAGGGTCATGCCAGGTCAACAAAGCAACTGTTTATTTTTTTCAGTACCCGTCCTGCATATTTGTCTTTAGAGTATATTTTTAAAAATAAAATTATGATTAATTGTAACTTCAATACATTACCATCCATTCTGCAGAATTGTTTTTAGGTTAAATCAGCTCTTTCTATGTAATAGTTTCAAAAGTAACATATGTTATATAAAAATATTAATGTTGCAAATTAATAAATAATTTGATTTATAGTATGTGTTTGTGCACATCTAATTTAACCCGGCATAATATGTGTTTGTTCCCATCTAATTTAACCCGGCATAGCATGTGGTGAAGACAATTCAGTAGCATTTTATAATACAGAACACCTAGATATGCTGTGCTAATGCAAGGTATAAGTTTGTAGACATTGGGAACACTAATAATGAGTTCACATATTTTTGTAACAACTTGTATGAATGGTGTTGAAGTAGCAAAGTTAATTATTTGTTTTATGGAAAAGGTGATACAGGATGAAAAATTTGCACATATTGAAGAGAAATCAGCACATTCCAGGAGAAATGTAAATTATAGAAAAATTATGTAATAATCAACTTTTAATATCACTTTTTAAAAACTGGTGTATACTGTTACTATGAGCAGTGAGAGTACTCAACAGCAAAGTGTTCTTAATCTCACAATAAAGAGCCATACACCACCCAAGACCCTGTCACATTTAACCCCTAACTCCTAAAACCCCTGAACAGATATTTGTTATCCATTAAATAACCAGATCACATTGTAGACCCCAACTACTAACCCTATCAATGTTAAAACCCTCATGGGTTCCTAATACAAGACCCCCCACCCAAATGGACCACTAACCTAACACCCCACCCACATAAACTGACAGTCATTTTGGGAAGTCTGGAGGTTTAGCAGTCAGGGTTTTTATTGGGGGGGGGGTAATTGTGATATGGAATTATGATGGTTAGGGTTAATTGTGGTGGAAGCCTGGGGGTTTAGGGGTTAATAGTGAAAGTGGACATCTGTTAGGGGATTTTTTTTAAATTTTGTTTGCATTCGATAGACATAGTGTACATCTAATATATCCACAAGCCCTTGTTTTGTTTCAGTGTACAATTTACATACATTACCAGAAACTGCTGTTTGTAAGAAAGTACAATTAACAATAGTATATATACATAAAGGCATATTGAAAGGTGAATTGTGAGATGAATGTGTGTAACACTATGTTGATTTCATAGGACTTAACAGGTAAAACTACCTGGTGCTACTCCTCTCAAAACAGATATGCTATGTAGATAATTTGGTACACTTCTGGATACCTTTGAGAGAGTTTGTGAGTGCACTACAGCGCCTTAAAACATTACCTTTATACATTTATTATTAAAAAATATCATTGGTTAGGATACCATAAGGGTAATATTTACAAAAAAGAAAACAGGAGAAAAAACACACAAACCAGAGCCTCTTGGCAGCATAAAAATACCAGTCGCGGCACCCCCGGTGTACCTGGCCATAGCTGGATACCTCAGCATCAGTTGGGGGAGCCGTGAGAACAGGCTCCGAAAATAAAGTCTTCAACTTTTTTTAAATCAAGGCTTGACAGAGGCCCATATGTGGGCTGAAAAACATAGCTGATTTATTATTTTTGTGTTTTGTAAAAAAAAATGGTACCTGCTCGCACGGCACCCACAACTGATGCCAAGGCATCCAGCTATTGGCCACTACTGGCAAGTTTTGGCTGCTGAGAGGCTCTGATTTGTGTGTTTTTTCTAATGTTTTACTTTTGTAAATATTACCCTTGTGGTATCCTTCACAATGGCATTTTTTAATAATATAAAATTAATAAAGTTAATCTCTTAATGGTATCCAAAAGAGTGCCAAATTATCTACTTAATATTTGAATGGAGCACATATCAAAATATTAAACCCTATTCAATGACTATTGTACTCAAACATGTTCTATATCTCAGCACAAAAGAGAATTTACAAAATGTGTTGCAATGTTGTTGTTTTGTTTTTTACTTTTGTTCCTGTGCTGTAGTGTGGAAGTTGTTCCTATCAGCCAGATAGCAAAATATATATATTACTATATTTTAACATTTTTAACTGTTGCTTTTCCAAGTGCATGATAAAAATATTTTGATTACTATAAATAAACCCTTATTTGACCATAAACGAGTTATCACATTTATCGAGATGTTTTACCTAAATATTTGTTTTCTATGTGTAACAGTTTATTTCCTGTGAACATAAGCAATACATGCAACAGGTACTATTTACACAGCATATCATATACAGATTCACTGCTTATTCCAGGGTCACTGTGGGAGACCATTCTATGGGGTGGGCATTAAGACATATGTTTGAATGTGCCGTGCACTGGCTTTAAAAATAGTTACAAAAAGCACCAGTGAGATTGACGTAAAGGAGACATGTGCTGCGTTAAAAAAATTAGTTCATCTAAATCTTTCAGAACAAATATTCAGGGAAATTATTTTCCCAAAAATTCATCTGCTGCACTATTTTTTATTTGTTTCAATTTAAACTAAATGAATACTGGATATTCGTGAAACATTTGCATTCATTTTCGTTAAACAAATGTAAATGTTCCTTTGCTACAGTTGAAGAAGCTCACCTGTAGGTTAATACTAACCTTTAGCACACTGGAGAGCCGCGCTAATCCTAACGCTTCTTCACAGAGTCCCGGACTTCGCTAATAGGAGGCTTAGGGCGTCGGATCCCAGGGCCTGCGCTAAAGGACCTTCTTGTTTTAAATCTCACTGGTGCATTCATTCAGATATTCATTTTGTGAAAACACATTTGCGTTTGTAACAAAAAGAATGTGCATGCCCATTGTAAAGCATTCAAAATGGTGGTTTCATAATGTTTATGTTAAAGGGAAACTAAAATCAAAATAAAACTTTCATTATTCATAGAGATCATGTGATTTAAATAAAACTTTCCAATTTACTTCCATTATCAAATTGTTCACAGTCTTTCTATATTCACTCGTTCTGAAGCACCAGCTCCTGCTAAGCATTTGCAAGAGTTCACAGTGTACACATATATCAGTCTGTGATTCGTTAATAGCTGTCACAAGACGCAGAGGGCAGGGTAATGGAAGGGCATTTTTAAATTTCTCAGAAAAAAAATCAACAGCTCATTTGAAATTCAGAGTCTTTTTATTATGCATTTGCTGATTATGCTGTTTTACTTTATTTAATGGTTGTTTAAGCACTCACCTTATATTACAACAGTGCTTTTATGTCACTGCAGTAATTCATGAGGTTTTCCGTCCTTTTAATGCATATTACTATACTGTGGTATCCTATTTATAATACTGTCACTGTCACTAGTGGTCAAGGAGCTGCAGGCAACTTCAGTGCCTTCCCCTGTAGTCACACGCCTGACCTCAAAACCCCCCAAAATGCGCCACTTTTAGCCATAAAAAACATAGATCCTGTATCCCATCAAAATAAATTAACTCAGTCATATTTTGCCACTTAGCCCATTCACTGTCACACACACATATGGTAAGTTTAAGCACTTTATTGTAGGATTTATCTAAAGGCTAAATGTCATAAGGCCCCAGGGTCTGCTGAATACATTGTATTGCCTGGGTTCAAGAATGAAATGACATCCCCCAACTCTCTGCCCATTACAATCTGAACTCAGTCATATCAGCAGTCTAAAACATGAATGTTCAGCAAGTTAAAATGTCTCACAAGAGCGTGCTGATACCCAATATGGATCTTATGAGAGATGTTTTTCTTAAGAAACACTCTCAGGTGGAATATGCCCTCTTAATTTGCCACCCCTATCAAATGTGCCCTAAGTCCCGTGGTCCCACCTGGTTGAGTTGTAGAGATGGCCCCTTGTTACTCCTTTGCAAACTTTGGAACCACTTTGAGTTATGCTTTTCACTGAATATATAGTTTTGAAAATATGTTGTCCTTATGTAATTTACTTAAATGGATATTAAACATTTATTGTGTTTGTGTAAAAAGCAAAGGTTTTCAAACTGCTGCAAATTACTTAAACCAGCTATTGTATTTGCAAGTTACTGAATTTGATTTTTGGAACTTTTCAGGACTGTCGAACAAAGCACAATTTTTACATAAAAACCGGGGGAGTTGAAATCACGAGGCATTTCTGTTTTCGAAATAACATTTTAGTCTTAAATTCTTAAAACAAGAAAACAAAAATTCTTAAACAATGTAATTGTTAAGGTGCAGCAAAAATCGTAACAAAATTTTTCAACAAAAATCGTATATTAACAAAAAAGTTAAATTTGTATGTAATTTACACAGGAATAAATCAAATTAAATATGCACAGCGTAAATCGCAATTGTAGTACACTGGATGTGCAAAAATCACACAGAAATATGAACTTATAAATACAAATTGCAAAGCGTAATTGTTGTTTTTTCGTAAAATGGGCTGAACATGGGTGTTCCATGGGCATATATGAAAATGTCTCTCTAATCACAGTGTAATTCTATAAAGATTTTCGCAGTGCAAATCTCACAGTATTTTCTCGCCAACTAAAAGGTGGCAAGCTTTTCTCAAAACAATATGAACACTTATAACCCCAATAGAAAAACAAATGCATACTAAAATATAGGTGAATGAAAGATGCTATAAGCAGAAAGCAGCGTAATATGAGTTATATTGGCTGCAGGATTTTAATTTTAAAGTGCTCCCCCTGCTCCCTGCTAACTTCGCACTAAGGAGCAAAGTTTCCCTAATCAGCGAGCTTCAATACTTTTAATAGGAGCCATCTCGCCACTCGCAGGGACTACCCCTTTTTTCCGATTATTGCACCGGTGCAGCCCTGCGAGAGTCGCGTGAAAAAGTAGGTTTGAGCTGGCGAAGATTATATCATCGAGCCCTAAATGTTATTATATACCTTACTGGGCAACTCTAGCCATGGTGTATAATTGTTTTAGAAAACAATAATGCATTTATAATTGCTAAGACCTTCAGAATGAAGACAGCCCTTTTTGTATTGCAGATTAAACAGTTGTCGAAGTCTAGTAAATAATGTAAATCTAGATAAATCTAATTCCATTGCTTGTATATTTGCGAGAGATTGCATTGTCCTTAGATACATTTCTAAGATAAGTTATTAAAAGGATTCATGATAGAAGTTTAGGATCTATCAGGTCAAGGGTAGACATGAATAAGGCATTTTTTTCTCATTATTTAAGTGTTACATTAAATTGCACTCAAAAAATTCTAAAAGAAATAGAAAAATATAGATAATATGGAAAAAAAGAAGCCACACGGCTGTAAATTATTTATGATCGTGCAATGCTGAACCTTTATTTGGCTGTTTAAACTGAATGAAGTAAAATGGTTTTGTTTTGCAAATTTCTGTGATGTGTATAATACCCTGAAAGGCATTTTTACTTAAAACAAAACAACAAAAAAAACATCTAGTAAATTGTGTTTTCATTCATTTGACTGACATTGTTGAGGATTTGAATATGATGCAGGTTCTTACGGTTAATTTTAGAACTGTAGAGAAATCTCAATGAAGCGAGCAAGAAATTATGCATATTCCCTTTTTTCATGGCTAAGAATAGGCACATCTATTAGTTTTATTTATACTACCCAGAGACACTGACCAGTCTTGCAGAAGGAGGGTTAAAGGGACATGAAACCCAAAAGTTTTCTTTCATGATTTAGGTAGAAATATTAGAAGTAAATTGGAAAGTTGCTTAAATTGTATGTTCTGTCTAAATCATGAATGTCTAATTATGACTTTACTATCCCTTTAAGAACCTTATTTTGTATAACTGTATGTGAAATGATATGTTCTAGAAAAAAAATATTACTGGAACAGCTGTAGAAATCTAAAGGGACACAAAACTCAACATTTTTCTTTCATGATTCAGATAGAGCATATCATTTTAAACAACTTTCTGATTTACTTCTGTTATCCAAATAGCTTTTTTCTCTTGGTATCCTTTATAAAAGGAGCAGCAATGCGCTTCTGGGAGCTAGCTGAACACATTTGGTGAGCAAATGAGAAAAGCATACCCCCCAACTGTCCCGATTTTCATGGGACAGTCCCGATTTTAGGGGTCTATCCCAGGTTGCTAGCCATCTGTTGTGCATTGCCCCATGCAATTTAAAAAATATATTGGGCCCATACTCAGAAGCAGCTGGCTTTTCTCTCCCAGGGTTATATACCTGTTAGATTCCCTGTGGAAAATGTATGGTGTGTGGGTTAAGCAGGAGTAAGAAGGCTGTATACCCTCTGACCTCAGGTAATGGTGACTTCCAACCTCTGGTAGTGATGACGTCTAACCCCTGGTGATAATACTAGCATGCCTTCAGTTTTATATGATGAGCAGTGCTAACAGCAAGGTAATGAACAGTGTCAGCCTCAGACTGCAGTTAATGTGCTTGCCAACTCCAGGACCCCATACAATGAATTACATATACCCATATATGATGTAGTGTGTGTGTCTCTCTGTATCTATAAGTGTGTGTGTGTGTGTGTGTGTATCTGCATGTATAAGTGTATGCTATGTAGTGTGTGTGTGTGTGCGTGTATGTATAAGTTCACGCTATGTAGTGTGTGTGTATCTGTATGTTTAAGTGTATGCTATGTAGTGTATGTGTGTGTGTGTGTGTGTGTCTGCATGTATAAATGTAAGCTATGTAGTGTGTGTGTCTGCATGTATAAGTGTATGCTATGTAGTGTGTATCTGCATGTATAAATGTAAGCTATGAAGTGTGTGTGTATCTGCATGTATAAGTGTATGCTATGTAGTGTGTGTGTATCTGTATGTATAAGTGTATGCTATGTAGTGTGTGTGTGTATGTGCATGTGTAAGTGTATGCTATGTAGTGTGTGTGTGTATCTGCATGTATAAGTGTATACTATGTAGTGTGTGTGTATATGCATGTGTAAGTGTATACTATGTAGTGTGTGTGTGTAAATAGACACTCCTGTATTTTAGGTTAGCGTCCTAGTGGCACGAGTAGCGTGATCCCTTACCAAGTGTGTATGTTTTTGGAATGACTTTTAATAAATTGTTATAAATAGTGTACTGAGAGTGTACTCTGAGACTCTTTAGGTTCGGGCTACCGGCTACTTACTAATTCTCTCAGACCATATTACATTCTCCCTGTGTAAGTTGTAGCTGAAATGCTAGCTACTTACAGACATGGTCACGGATTTATCTGTAACTCTACAAATAGACCTTTCTAATGTATGTGTACCGTATAACAGTATTTTAATAGCAATAGTTACAGTTTCAAGGTAGTCTCCTTGGTCATATATGGGGGATTATAGCGACTTCTTAATCGTTTATGCCCTGAACCTATAGAAGTAATGCTGAATGTGTTTTCCATATTAGGTATACTCTTATACTGAATAGTTACACAACATTTTCTGAAGTCAATTTATTCTCATTGTGACTCTTGTGCTTTTAGGTTAATTTCACATGCATAACGTATGTATACTGTGCACATTCAATAGATGAGTGGCAGTCAACCCTCTAACATATTACTAATATATTACTATATATTATAGTTACTTACTGTTACTGATATCTGGGTGTGCAATACCTCTGAGCATTACCTCTATTACTTTTGACTATCGCAGTAAGTTTACTTTTCAGTATTAACCTCTTAATACGAGCCTGTCTGTGCCTCAGCCGCAACAGTGTATGCACCAATCATGTCTCTAACAACCCAGTGTTGCTAGGGATTTAATCACAATGTTGAATCACAATGTTGAATTAGATACTCATTTATATACTCTGTGACACTTATATAATTAACCTATAACCCAGCCACATATTGTAATTATCAATTATTAGTGCTGGTTTATGCAGCTGTGTATTGTCAATATTTTACTGTAGAGTTATATGTATATTGCACTGTATACCAACATTAGGACACCCCAAGATCAAGACCTGTTGAGAGTTATTATATTTCACTAACATATATCACTAATATAACACGTTAGTGTTCACTTTGGACCTTACTCTCCTCAATGATAACATCTGTGTGTCAAGGTACAGTTCAGATGCCAATCAATTGAGAACTTACAGGCCACTCCAGCCTATTATTAATGGTACTACATCCCTTTTGATAGGACCTACTACTGGTCACGTATACATTTTCCTTTACAATAAATCTATGCACACTGCTGCAATATCAGCATTAGCCCCTTTATATCATGCTGTCCCTCTTTTGAATTTTGAAATGTTGGGAGGTATATAAAAGGGATATATGTGCAGCCACCAATCATATGCTTTTCCACAAAATATAACAACAGAATAAAGCAACTTAGAAAAAATAAGTTAGAAAGTTGTTTAAAATTGCGTGTTCTGTCTGAATCATGAAAGTTTAATTTTGACTCTACTATCCCTTTAAACGTTCTGCAAAATCTACCACCTGGCTTAGAATATACATAATTCTCCTGGAACCCCTTTTGTTAATTCTTGTCTCTGGTTTAAAGAAACAAACTCTTTGAGATTGCAATATACAATGATTATTTTCAAGTAGTTAAACGGACATGAATTTGTTTGGCTGTTTTGGTGTCCTTTGTTGAAAATGATATCTAGGTAGGCTCAGGAGTTGCCTATTGGTGGCTGCACATATATGCCACATGTTATTTGCTCACTCGATACATTTAGCTAGCTCCCATTAGTGGATTGCTGCTTCTTTAACATAGGATACCAAGAGAATTAAATAAATTAGATAATAAAAGTAAATTGGAAAGTTATTTCAAATTGCATTCTCTATCTGAGTTACGAAGGGAGTAAAACAGAGTTTCAAGTCCCTTTAAAAATGTTTTCAGTATACTTTGATTATATATTTTTTTTGTCCCTATTTTATAGAATTTAATTCTGAAAAGTGTAGGTTTTACAGCCCCTGTTAAAATGGAAGTACAGACACTGCTTTATTCTGTACAGTCATTGGCTGCTCAAGTAACCAATTTTTAACTATCCCTGATTGGCCTAATCTGAGAAGGAATCCTGGGTCACAACAGGACATTGTCTATTGCTTTGTGGACAATAAAACTTTACAATTTTTTTTGTTCTTCAATATTTAAAAAACTAATAAAATTGTAAAAAAGTTTTTTTTTTTTACTCAAGCAATAGTCTAGAGCTCGCTAACATCTACATGTGCGATATCGCTCAATCGCTAATCCGATAATGCGCAATTAGTGTACTTCTTCCTGTAGCTCCTTGCATCACAATTAATTAAAATATTTTTTTACTTCAGATCTCAAAAGGAGCTAAATATTACATTGGTATTTTGAATTGCACTTACTTAAAGAGACATTAAACTGCTAGTTATAACTGCAGCAGCACAGTTACTATTCACCATGCTATTGCTTTTCCTCTTGTGTTTGCAGCTCTCTTTAAAGCCATTCACTGATTTAACCCTTTAGAAGTGATGGTTAGTGAAGCTCTGCACCCTCACACTGGGCGCCGCCATCTTGGAATTGAAGTATAGTTACACACTGTGGCAGAAGTGGTTGGCACTCGTAGATCAGGGATCAGTCTTCTTGACAAGACTTATTGCTCCCTTCAGTTTAGGGTGTTACTGAGTGGGAGCTGTGCATTTTTGCAGTGGACACATTGCTCTTTATTGTCCCTGATGCCTTTTTATATTTGTTATGTTACTTTTAAATTATGTAAAAAAAAAATCAAACATGTAAAGTTTCTGTTTTCTGTTGTGTAAGACAACCCAAAGTGCACGGTATAGCTGTCAAACGGCAGTAGCATCACTAATGTGTGAAAGCTCACTGATCTGTCACAGGATGCAACAATACGCCTGCTACAAGATGGCGGCACCCAGTATAAAGATGTGTGAAAGCTCACTGCTTCTGTCACAGGATGCAACAATACGCCTGCTACAAGATGGCGGCACCCAGTATAAAGATGTGTGAAAGCTCACTGCTTCTGTCACAGGATGCAACAATACGCCTGCTACAAGATGGCGGCACCCAGTTTATAAAGATGTGTGAAAGCTCACTGCTTCTGTCACAGGATGCAACAATACGCCTGCTACAAGATGGCGGCACCCAGTATAAAGATGTGTGAAAGCTCACTGCTTCTGTCACAGGATGCAACAATACGCCAGCTACAAGATGGTGGCACCCAGTATAAAGATGTGTGAAAGCTCACTGCTTCTGTCACAGGATGCAACAATACACCAGCTACAAGATGGCAGCACCCAGTATAAAGATGTGTGAAAGCTCACTGCTTCTGTCACAGGATGCAACAATACACCTGCTACAAGATGGCGGCACCCAGTATAAAGATGTGTGAAAGCTCACTGCTTCTGTCACAGGATGCAACAATAAGCCTGCTACAAGATGGCGGCACCCAGTATAAAGATGTGTGAAAGCTCACTGCTTCTGTCACAGGATGCAACAATACGCCAGCTACAAGATGGCGGCACCCAGTATAAAGATGTGTGAAAGCTCACTGCTTCTGTCACAGGATGCAACAATACACCTGCTACAAGATGGCGGCACCCAGTATAAAGATGTGTGAAAGCTCACTGCTTCTGTCAAAGGATGCAACAATAAGCCTGCTACAAGATGGCGGCACCCAGTATAAAGATGTGTGAAAGCTCACTGCTTCTGTCACAGGATGCAACAATACACCTGCTACAAGATGGCGGCACCCAGTATAAAGATGTGTGAAAGCTCACTGCTTCTGTCACAGGATGCAACAATACACCTGCTACAAGATGGTGGCACCCAGTATAAAGATGTGTGAAAGCTCACTGCTTCTGTCACAGGATGCAACAATAAGCCTGCTACAAGATGGCGGCACCCAGTATAAAGATGTAAAGCTTTACCAACCGGCTTCTTTATTTAGGTAAAATCAGAGAATTGCTTTAAAAAGAGCTGCAAGTACAGAAGGTAAAAACCCAAGCATGGTGAATAGTAACCATGGTACTGAAGTTGTAACCCAGAGGTAAACTCACCACTTATAAGAACACAATGAGCTTACAAATAGCAATCCTTGTGCAAACCATAAAAAGTATAGAGAATGTAAAAAATAATGTTTTGGCCTTGTTAACAATCTATTTGTAATTTCCGATTTTGCGTTATTCTTAGTGTGAGATTGAGCACAAGATAGCGCACACTGCTCTATTAATTGTGCTTTGCTTGTAATCTAGCACTTATGGTTAAATGTAAACAATGCTAAAAGTAATGGGGTATGTCCATGTAATGCAATCAAGGCTAAATGCAGTTCTAAATGGTCTTAAAGGCATATGAAACACAAAATGTTTTATGATTCAGATACAGCTTACAGTTTTAAAGAACTTTCCAATTTACTTCTGTTACCAATTGTGCTTCATTCTCTTGGTATCCTTTATTGAATGAGCAGCAATGCGCTACTGGGAGCTAGCTGAACACATTAGTAAGCCAAAGATAAGAGTCATATATGTGCAGCCACCAATCAGCAGCTAGCTCCCAGCTGAGTCTACCTAGGCATGCTTTTCAACAAAGGATACCAAGCGAATGAAGCATATTAGATAATACAGTAAGTAAATTGGAAAGTAGTTTAAATGCTTTGCTCTATCTCAGGGATCAGCATCCTTAGCTCTCCAGATGTTTTGTAACTACATTTCCCATGATGCTAAGATTTTCTTTACGCTATCTTAGCATTGTGGGAAATGTAGTTCCAAAACATCAGGAGAGCCAAGCTTGCTGATCCCTGCTCTATCTGAATCATGAAAAGATTTTTTTGAGTTTCATTTTCCTTTATAATCTTCACCTTGTAAGCAGATCATTTTCTATGCAGTGATTAATTTCTGTAAGCAGATCCTTTGCCATGCAGTGATAAATTCCTGATGCATATGTAGAAAATTTACTTTTATGTTTCTTTAACTCTAACCTCTACTATTCACCCCTCAGCCAATATATAATTGAATTGTTGCCAACATCAAAACGCTTAGAGCTTTAAAATGACGTATCCTTCTGTAGCTTGGCATTCAAATGTCATTAGACCAAATTGCAAATGAATACAACATCTACATAAACAGAATGTTGACCTAAAAATGGCAATATTTAATATATGAAAGGGTTAACTCCTTGGACACTAAAAGCCATATTATTGCACACAATTTGAAAGATGAACTAATGCACTCAAACTCCCAGTGAGGATCACATAGGGTTATTTATCTTGTTTCCATCTCTTTGCTACCATAAAGTAAAGAGCACTCAAGTCCAGAATAGATCTGGCAGGAGTTACTGAGATAAAAATATGTCCTTAGCGTATCAATATATTGATCAACCTGCTTTGGTCTTTGTTTAAAAACCAGCTCTGATACATTTACATATAGGTCTAAAAATCACATTCTGTGCTAAGACAATACACTAGGAATTTCTGTTAGAGCCCCAGACTTTTTATAAAGGTTTTATTGAAACAAATGTATTGTGCTATAAAATTAAACGTGCTTTGATTAACATAACGTAGGGACATATCTGGTCAATCTAGCCTGTCCATGTTCCCCATCAGAAAAGAGACAGTGTTGTGCATTTCATTTTAGCACTACCAAACCTGAAAGTCTCTGTGTTTAACCCCCTTAAGATGTTAAACACATAGTTGGTGATGCTCAGAATCAGCAAACCGCTTCTGGTCCTCAGCAGGCATAGATGGTGGTTGGTGGGCTCTTGCTACTGCTGTTGCTGAATGACTCACTGTCTGTGTCTGCTCAGTAACATAAGTTCTCCGAGGCTCCCAATCAATACTTTAACTGTGTGTTTAACTCCCTTGTTTATGTTAAACACAGAGATCTGCAGGGTTGGTAGTGCTATAATGACATGATCTAATGAATCAGAATATCACATTTTTTTGCACTACAAGTTCTCTTTAATTTATCCCAAGGATACATTTGTGTTTCATGATTCAGATAGAACATACAATTTTTAACAACTTTCCATTTCACTTCTGTTATGAAATGAGCTTCATTCTCTTCCTATCCTTTGTTGAAAGAGCAACAGTACACTACTGTGAGCTAGCTGACCATATTGTGTGAGCTAATGACAAGAAGCAGATATGAATAAAAAGAGAGAAGAGCTCAACCTGGGAACGAACAATAGCATAATAGAAGCAGATATTTACAGACACCAATCAGCAGCTAGCTCTCAGTAGTGTTGTTGCTCCTGAGCCTCCCTGCAGTAGGGATGTTTTTCAATAAACGATACCAAGATAACTGAAGTGAATTGGAAAATTGTTTAAAATTTGCATGCTCTATCTGAATCATGAAAGAAATATATTCGATTTCATGCCCCTTTCATTTCTGCATGTTGATGTTTCCCTCGATCAACTACCTTGTCTGCAAAACTATAATCGTATAATTCGCATAAGGATTTGCTTCTCCCTGGATCAAAATCAGCACAATAATTTGAAATAATTTAAATCTATATCAAATCCCTACAGATATAAATTCTCAGAATTATTTTTGAAAAATATTAAATTGCAAATGATTTTTTCCCAATTTATAGTCAGAGGTTATAAAATAGCAAATTGCTACTTGACTTGACTTGACATGTTCAGACAGGGTTTTGTGTTTTTGGTAACTGGTCCATTAATGTGTCCAAGTTTAAATTAAAGTGCAAAAATAATATCTATTAATTCATACATACATTAAGTAAAGATTATATGAAAACCATTTCATGCCTCTATCAGCTTTTTTCTCTATGGTGGCTGTTCCCGCCCATGAATAAGTATTTCTTTATGAAATTATAGGCTAGACTTCTGTCCTGAACTCTCTTGACCTATTTGCATAGAATAGTATTCTGGTTTGAAAATGGTCTCTTTATATGTTTTTATTCTGTGCCATTCTATTCATTTGTCTATACAAAGCAATAAAAGGTAAAACTAAAGTAACACAAATTGCTCTGTCTTCCTGAATCCATGTCTTACTAATGTACCCAGATTAACTCAACTGTAAATTGTCTCCTTTGGATGTGGTGTCTTGCTAAAAGTTTCCTATATGATTCATGATTTGAATTGCTTTTAACAACTATTGGCTAAGCAATATGGTAAATGTATAAGGTGATGCAATTGGCATTAGTGAGAAAGGATGCACGGGAGCATGTAATGCAGTCAATACTACATTAACTACTGATGCCCAATTACAGAAACTAGAAGAGTGGCTTTTAGGAGCATTAGGATTTGCAGAAGAGCTGAGATCACCTGCCGCTCCTTGCCTAAAAGCTTCACCCTTTATTCGCTGGGCCCAGAGAAAATGTCATTTATTTTACCATGCACTAAAGAGTTTTTTTGTTTTTTTTACATCTAGCAATTTTCATTTTTTTGTTCTTAAAAAGAAGAAAAAAAACATCCTCAGTGTTTACAGATTTTAAAATAATTAAATATATAATTAAATATATGGTTTGACTTTATCTAATTATTCTGAAATAGATAAACATAGCTTTACTACAATGACAACAACAACAAAAAACATGGTCTGGGTCTACATTATATGTGTGTGTGTCTGAGTGTGTGTGTTGTGCATGTATTATATATATATATATATATATATATATATACACACACACACACACACACACACACATATATATAGTCCAGAGATTTAGACATCAAAATAACAAGAGTATTGCATTGAGCAATGATATTTTTTTTATTGGGCTAACTATACATTTATAAGTTGACAAGCTTTCGTAAAAGTTCCTTCCTTTATTAAGTCTGAAGCAATAACTATATATATATATATATATATATATATATATATATATATATATATATATATATATATATATATATATATAAAAACACACACACACATATATATATATAAATATATATATATATATATATACACACACACACATATATACAATATATATATATAAATACACACACACATATATATATAAATAAATACACACACACACACATATATATATATATATATATATTTTTTTTTATTATTTTATTTTATAAGCTCAGGACAAAAAATAAAGTCATATTATTAAGGAGACATTAAATGTAACATTTAAAATACTTGCAACATGTTTAAAAGGAGGTAATGTGTTAGAGCATGTTATTTATTACATTATCACTTGCATATAATTAATTATGCGTTTAACCCCTGCAAAGGGGTTAAATATATAGTTAAAGGGACAGTAAACCTTAAAAATAATGTTATATAATTCTGCATATAGTGCAGAATTATATAAAATTATTTAGGTGCTATAGCCATAAAAGCATTTTTTACCCGTTTAATTTGCTAAAATACGGCGCTTTTACAGACCCGCTCTCTGCTCTCTGCTGAGCGGGTCTGTAATTTTTAGTCAGCGCATCGGGCCAGCTGTATAGTCACAGCCCGGCCCGACCGCGCCATAAGACTAAGTGCAGCTCGCTCCTGTGACAGGAGCGAGCTGCACTTAGTGCTATGGCACGGTCGGGCCAGGCTGTGACTATACAGCTGGCCCGATGCGCTGACTAAAAATTTAAGTACAGTGTCATTAATCTGAGCCTGCAACATTAAACACTCTGATTGGTTATCTCAGTGCCCAAGATTATTTATCTGTCCTTTATTGGCCACAGCAAACAAGACAAGAATTATACATTTAACCAGACTTTTCAAATGACATATACCTAGGGTTGCCATATTGCCGCTTTAAGGGGGGACACATGTCAGGGTTCTTATAAAGGGACATTATTCAAACATTTCTTTAAACAGCCCCTGACATATGTATTTTTCATCTCTTAAAGCGGCATTAAACCTACATATACCTGACGTAACCTTGTAAATTGTACTTACAAAATGACAATTGTAAATCATTTCATAATATTTTTTTCAATGCAGCGCTTAATTGTGCATATATGGTATGTGTTTAACCCCTTAGCTGCTGAACCATTACATAACCTTTTTACATGCTGCTCACAATCAAGCACTGCTGAAAGATCTCTTTTTTTCAGTGAGAAACCCACACAAAAAAGGATGAAAAAAGTATATTTTTATTAAAAAATAATAATAATAATCAAGGCTGTAAAATATAGTGTGTCATTTTTTTTCTAAAATCTAAAAAGAAGATTTTATCCTCATATAATAAGGGCCTTTGGGTAAAGTTCAATCATTTTGATCTGCGTATAGGTAGGCTCATACTTCCGCAGAATATGGTATGTATTACAATATTAATCATATATTGTTTCAAACACTTCAGCCATAGAGGGCTAAAGACATGTGCACACTCCTGAGCATGATCCTGAGCTCAGCCTACCACTGTTTACAAAGGATACCAAGAGAACAAAGTAAATTATAAAATAAGTAAATTGAAAATATTCTTAAAATGGCATGCAGTAACTGACTTGAGAAATATAAGTTTGGCTTTACTGTCCCTGTAACCTTTATTTCAATTTTTAAATTGTTCATATCAGTATCTAGATTGTAAGTTCCTACGGGAATAGGGCCCTCAATTCCCCCTGTATTTGCCTGTAAATTGTTGTCTTTTATTGTATTGTTTCTCTGTTGTACTTTTATCCTTGTACCCATGGGCAGCGCTGCGGAATCTGTTGGCGCTTTATAAATAAAGAATATTAATATCATTTTTTTTAGTTTAATGTTTACTTAAGGAACTAAATAATGATTTTGTGGTTTTCACACACACACCAAAAAATACTTTGTTCATCACATATCTTCAAACACACAACTTCAAAGAGGATATCCATCGAATCAAGCCCATTGGCTGCCTCCAAATCTTTAAAAAGGACCTTTATTATCTTATGATTGGGTCCATATGAAAGAACTACGTATCAAGCCTGCAATAGGCCCTTAGTCATGTACGGTAGTGAATCATGTCCGCCCGGCCTATGAGAAATGAAGCCCATAGAGTCCTGCATTACTATTAAAGGTATAGTCATTTATATAGAACATGTCATTTTAATGCACTTTTAAATGCATTTCTATTATCAAATGTACTTAGTCTTTGTATGCATTATTGAAAATAAAAAATAAAAATTAAAAAAAATATTGTACATATCCCACACTGTTTGGAGCTACCTGGTAATTGGTGGCTGTACACATTTACCTCTTGTCATTGGCTCACCAGCTGCATGCAGCTAACTCCCAGGGATGCATTACTGTTCTGGAGCTGGCTTTAATTATGTGTTTAGTCTCTCTGCAGGAGTTAAACACATTGTTATATACAAGTGATAGGACAATAATACAATGCTGTAATAGCATTTTCATTTTGCTGTTGCATATCCCTTTAATGGACCATTTAATACAGTAGAATTACATAATTAACAAGTGCATAACAAAATGAGAATAATTTAACACCTACTCTGAATTTAAAATAAGCAGTAGATTCTTTTCTGACAATTTTTTTTTCTCCCATTTTCCTGCCCCCTGTACCATGTGACAGACATCAGCCAATCACAGTCTAGTATACATATACCCTGTGCAAATATAAAAAAAAAACTGTGCAAAATGTAATAATGGAAGTAAATTGGAAAGTTTCTTAAAACTGCTGCTCTTTCTAAATCATAAAAGTTTATTTTGACTTGAGTGTCCCTTTAATTGGCCAATGGGTTTGGCATTACTTCACTTTTTAAGAGAGATCTCATCCTTCTATTAAACAAATCTATTTGCCTCAGATGCAATAAAAAAAAATATCTGTAAACAAACAATATTCTCTAACCATGAAGCAAAAAGCAAAACTGTATAAATGTTACTACAATCCAAGAAATGAAACTTGGCAGTTTACCTCAGAAAGTGTCTTTTTTGGCGTTGTTGCTTTGATGTTCTGTTTGCGGATTCCTGCTGTTGAAATATCCCCCTCCGTACGCACGAAAAGTGATTATATTAAGGACATCTTAGAATGGTCTAGCCTTTGCCTGAAAATGTATTTAGCCAAGTCACACAAAATGGGCTTACTAACTGCTTTGAGGTTCCCATTAAAGCCACATTGACCATGGTTTAAATAAAAATAAAATGTCATCTTAAAGAACTAGCCTACATTTTTTTTTCTATTTACTTATATTATTGAAGCGGGTTACTTGTTGGAATTTGTACATTTGTGAAATAACTGATTTGAAAGCAATATTTCAGATAAATACAAGCCAGTGATTTATCAAGAGTTGTAATAAAGCCTGGGCTGCAGGCTGTGATTTTATTTTCAAATAATAAGAATTGTTTTATTCTTTTTTTACTTGAGTTACCATGGTAATTCTGTCGTGTAGCGGTGTTATATTGATTTAGAAAGTGGACAGTTATATTTCTTTTATGTTAGTCTGTTTCTTGGGGTTGATTTCTAATTTCCACTCTGAGATTACTTTTATAAATTCCTTAAGTCGCTCCACTTTTTTTTTTTTTTTTCGCTAGGAGGGTAATTTTCTCTCTTACAATGCTATTTTCTGATCATATTGCTTTTCTCTTATTTTAAATTAAACTTACAAGGTTTCAGATATTGAAATAATACATTTGTCTATGCATTACCTCAGCAAAAAATATGCTATTACTATATCTTTGTGGTAAGTAATTGAAAGGGGAATTCTAATACAAAAATTATATGCTCTAATGCATTTGAGGATGTATTTTTAGTATTACTACCTAGGTAAAATAGGTAAGCCTCGCTTGTGCAAACAGTGGCACTCACAAGCAGAACACACACCGTGGTTTGCTGATCGTCTGACTAATAATGATGATTGGCTTTTTTTTAGTAAACATGTGCATGCATGAAAACAATAAACCAATGGCCCTTTAGCAAGTACTAAAGAAACTAAAGCCAAACACTTGCAAGGAAATAATTTAGTTGATTCATTGCAGTTCTAAAGGTGAGAGAGGTTCCAATTTACACAATTTAGATGGGAAAGGCTTTGAAAGTTCACATCTGCACTATTCAATAACAATTTAGCAATGTTCTTGTCAGTTGATTGATTCTCGGGTCAATTAATCGGTAAGCTTCACTATTGTTCTTAGGCATTCCTAATCCCATAAGAAATGCTGCTTCTGGCTTGTAGCAGTAGTACTGACTGCTTCTTTATTTAGAGGGACAGTCTAAAACTTTTAAATAATCATTATTAGCAGCTGAAAATGGCTGCCAAGCTCCACCCACAGCATTCTTCATGTCCAGTTAGCTGTTTTCTTGTATGACAGTTTAGCGGTGCACATTAGCTGTTTCAAATTACACATGCGCCAATAAGTGTATGCAAGTAGGAAAACTTATGTAAGAGTTGATCGTGATCAGAGAAACTTTACATACAAAAATATACTCACAGTATGTGGGCGGAGCTTGGTGGTCATTTTCAGCTCCTAACAAATGATGAATATTTAAATGTTTCATGTACTTCTACAAGCTTATAGGTGTGGAACCAGTTGCCTTTAAAGGGACAGTCTATACCAAAATTTTTATTGTTTTAAAATATAGATAATCCCTTTAATACCCATTCCCCAGTTTTGCATAACCAACACAGTTATAATAATATACTTTTAACCTCTGTGATTATCTTGTATCTAAGCCTCTGCAAACTGCCCCTTTATTTCAGTTCTTTTGACAGACTTGCCGTTTAGCCAATCAGTGCCTGCTCCCAGATAACTTCACGTGCACGAGCACAGTGTTATCTATATGAAATACGTAAACTAGCACGCTCTAGTCCTGAAAAACTGTTAAAATGCATTCTGAAAAGAGGTGGCCTTCAAGGTCTAAGAAATTAGCATATGAACCTCCTAGGTTAAGTTTTCAACTAAGAATTCCAAGAGAACAAAGCAAAATTGGTGATAAAAGTAAATTGGAAAATTGTTTAAAATTACATGCTCTATCTGAATCATGAAAGTTTATTTTGGCCTAGACTGTCCCTTTAAGTTTAAGTTGCTGTACAGCTTCTCCCCTGCTTTTACTGAAGCTTTTTTCTTGTCTAATGTCATGAGTACGAGGCTGCAATCGAAGCATATGGAAGCAAGCGCTCGTGAGCGCAATGCTTCGGTGCATTGCAAACGTAAGGTTGCATTCACGTTGCACTTAACTCATAAAGCCAGCGCACATTTGCATGCTCTGTTATTACTAAATTGAGTGTAAATATTGCTCAATTTCTAATATAATCCATAGTTAACTACGGTCTTTAATACAAAATTGACATACAATGAATTAGAGCATATCATTTTTGTATTAGACTGTTAATGGAGTTTTGGTATAAAGAAGTGCTTGTAAACTGCATGAATAAATTCCTATTTATTCTGCTTTCTAATGAGATAATTGTTTATCAAGTGCAAGTATAAAATGCATCAAAATAAACTGACATAAGAGAGACTCAATCAGTAGCCTTGATTTAGAAATCTATGAAGAACTTCAGTCGCAACATGTTTCACAATACAGCCTATATTTCTGCTATCAGATGAAGGTTTTGCAAATCGTTAGAATTAAACTGATTTTCATTACTGCAGAAAAGCACAGCAGATTTTCTTTTGGAACAGTGATATGTCCCTTGCCAAGCTATGTTATAATATGTTCATTTCACATTTTCCTGTTTTGTCCCTTTTGGTTTTGTAAGCAAGAATGCTGTCTGTAAAGTAGCAGATTGAAATTGCATGTCAGTTGTAACTTTTTCCTTTGTAACCAACTTGCTCAAATAAGCATTGGAAAAAAAACCAAAACAGATAGATCAGACAAGTATAGCAAGTCAGCTAATCATAAAGTACAAACTGGCAACTGACTTGAACTTGACTTTACAAACGTTGTGGATTTGAAGTCACATTACATTCATATACTATATAGATAGACCTTAAAGGGACATTATACACTCAATTT
This sequence comes from Bombina bombina, assembly GCF_027579735.1. Lineage (NCBI taxonomy): Eukaryota > Metazoa > Chordata > Amphibia > Anura > Bombinatoridae > Bombina > Bombina bombina. The sequence continues at coordinate 218,151,817 of NC_069505.1, forward strand.
CTCTTTGCATCAATGTTTTGTAGATGATCCATTTGAATAACATTGCTATGATTTTTAGACTCCTAACCAAGCCCCAAAGTTTTAGGAGAATACCGACGTGTACCTACTCCAGCTTGCTCCTGTTTGTGTAAAGGGTCTTTTCATATGCAGATGAAGGGGAGGGGTCTATTATTTCCCACTTGCAGTGTGAGTTCTAGCTGCCTTTTTAACAGAGCTAAACTGGGAGCTTCTAAGTGAGTTTTTAAACAGTTTTAGACTGGATTTTTATATCAGTATCTGTGCATCTTATTCTTTATAGTAGTGTCTATTATATGCAGTTATATGAAAATGAGTGTATACTGTCCCTTTAAAGGGACATATTGCTATAAAAATGCTCTATCACGTATTTTAAAAAGCAACAGCTGCACAACATATATTAATTTCTTGTAGGAAAATGGTTAAATAGACATAAATTATAATATTAAATGTTTAATTACCTGAAGAAAAAACTATTTGCCATCTACGTTCATATAATTTTCATTATTTTTTTGTGGCCACTCGTAATTTAATACTTTAAAGTGTTAGCTTTCTAATTCTTCTCAGAAATAGAATTCCACACTGCAAACTTCCCCCTCAAACTTCCACACTGCAAACCCAGTTACGTCCTTAAAGTGAATGTCAACTTTCACGAATGAAAGCCCTGTTTTTAAAAATACTATTAAAAACAGGGGTACTTTCAAAAAAGGCAAGACTTGGTCCACCTCTTCTGATATCGCGAACCAATTCCGTGCATATTACGAAGATCTTTATAACTTAGATAATAATAATACCCCCCCTTCCCCAGAAGAAATCACTGACTACCTGACCTCCCTACACCTCCCCTCCCTGACGACTGAGCAAAAATCTGACTTGGAATCTCCCTTCACGTTAAAAGAACTACAGAAAGCTATCCTTTCCTTCCCTCCGGGCAAGGCCCCAGGCCCTGATGGATTCGGCCATATTACTCCAAATTTATAGATACCCTTGCCCCCCATCTGTTGGTCCATTTCACCGATATTGACAATAATAAATTCTTCTCTCCCCAATCCCTTCTAGCACATATCTCCGTAATTCCTAAACCTAATAAATCCCCTGAGTCTATTCCCAACTACAGACCGATTTCCCTGCTAAATGCAGATGTAAAAGACTCAGAAGAGGTGGATCTCGCTTGAGGAACACTTCCATAAAGACTCACACTTACACTCCATTTGCTGGTCCCCCCGGTCTGCTTCCACCGTTAAAAATATAGATAATCCAATCACTAAGGAAACCCTAATTCAATGGGAGAGGGCAAACGTAACCAACCCATACCTTTCTTCCAGGCCTTCCCCGCTCACCTCGTTACTACACAACCCAGAGTTCTCTTTGACCGAGCTAAGAACCCACTCCTCATATATTGATCCCTCTCCTGATGTGGCCGTTCACCACCTCTCTGATAAAGATCACCTACACTCTCAGGCAAAACTACAAGAATTAAACTATAACTGGGCCCATAACTGGTTTAATTACAGGAGATTGCACCATTATATCACATCACATAAACATTCTTACAATATGCTCAGACCTATGACTAAGCTGGAGACGATATTGTCATCCCCTATCTCCTTAAATCATACCCTGTCCAAAATATACTCTATACTAACCCATCCTCCCCCTGGCAACTTACCGGGGACTATTGAGTCCTGGGAGAGGGAACTAGGAGTCATCATCCTACCTCATACAGCAACCTCTATTTTTATAAACACCAAATCTTCCTCATCTTCAGCAGCTCTGCTGGAGATGAACTATAAAATCCTCCATAACTGGTACCTCATCCTCAGACATTTGCATAAATTGTACCCCACAACAAGTAACCGTTGCTGGCGCTGTGGCCACGTTGGTAGTGGCATGGGCCACATGTGGTGGTGGTGCAACAACATAAACTTATATTGGAGAGCCCTCATAGGGGAAATTGAAAAAATCTTCAAGTTTACATTACCTCTAGACCCGCTAGTATTTCTCTTAAACAAACATATTAAGCTCCCCTCTAAAACCCACAGCATCCTGTTCCGCATACTTACAAATAGCGCCAAATCCCTCATCGCTAAATCCTGGAAATCACAGGATCCACCAAATTTAATACTATGGAGACACAAAGTCACTGACCTTATAGAATTGGAAGAGTATAGATCATTTAGGCTAGATTCCAGAGACATATTTCTCATTGCCCAAGATATGTGGACACAATATATGAAATCAGTAAAATCAGTCAGTGAATTACCCCTGCAAACGTAGTTATTTCCCTGTGAATATAAAAATTCTCATATTGTTACCCATATAGGAGATTACCTACTCCTTCTTACTATTTCAGCTGGTACATTTCAACTCAATCCAATTTAACTCAATTGTATTGCATTTTGTTTTACTTGAATTCTCTCATTTTCTTTTTGTTCTCCCCTTCCCTCTCTATGGCCGCTAAGGCCATTCCCTGTTTAGTTTAGTTTCAAATTATTCTTTTGACCATTAAGTGATTGGTTAATGTTGTTAAACGTAAACGGTCATTATGTTAAGTTCAAGAATGTTGTATTTTTGATATCTTGACTAATCTTTGTATTATGTTTGCTGAAACTATTTCAATAAAAAAGAACTTGGAATAAAAACAGGGGTACTTTCATTCATGAAAGTTTACATTGAAGCCGTTCTTTTAAAATACTTACCTTTTATTCCTAGTAAGTGTGGAAAACCGGAACAGCGATTCCCCCGCATCCAGGTCGTCTCTTCTTATGTCAGAAATCACGAATCCGGCTTCCTCCAATAATGGCTTCCCCCCTAGAGCATTGCCTGAGGCCACACCGTGATTGGAGGAAGCCGGATTCGTCATTTCTGAAGTAAAAAGAGACGTCCTGGGGGCAGAGGAATTGCTGCTCCGGTGTTCTATGCTTGCTAGGAATAAAAGGTAAGTATTTTAAAAGAACGGCTTCAATGTAAACTTCCATAAATGAAAGTGCCCCTGTTTTTTTAAGTATTTTTAAAACAGGGCTTTCATTCATGAAAGTTGACATTCACTTTAAATGACCTCAACATAGGTTATCAGATGACAAACTGCAAAATAAATGTAGCTTTTGCTGACATTAAGTAAAAATAATGAAAATGCAAAAGTAAAAATATGTTTAAAATGTATCAATATTAAATTATAAATTAAATAAAAGTTAAATAGTTAAACATAAATTACATTTTTATTTAATATTATTTATTTAAATTGACATTTAATATTATTTTTAATTTAATAAAATAATTGGATTGTCAAGTTTTTATTGTAATTTAATTTAATAAATGCACTTGAGTTCAATTTAGTTTGTCAGTTGCTTTCAAAGGAAACCCTGTAAAAAATGTAAAATGTTAAATAATTTGTAAGTCTACAGACACATCTATTAAAGGGACGTAAAACACACATTTTTTTTAATTTCAGGTAGAACATACTATTTTAAACAACTTTCCAATTTACTTCTATTATCTAATTTGCTTCATTAATGTGAATGCGTTCCAAGAAAGTTTAACATCTAATATTACATATTATTATTATACAGAAAATGTGTATTTAAATATTTATGGAAAATTAGTGTGCAAAACAAAGAATTGTTAATATTTATAAAAGATATCAATGTGTTTTAAAGGGACACTCAAGTCAAAATTAAACTTTCATTATTCAGGTAGCGCTTGCAATTTTAAAAAACTTTTTTATATTTAAACTTTTTGAGTCACTAGCTCCCTACTGAGCATGTGCAAGAATTCACAGAATAAACATATATGCATTTGTGATTGGTTAATGGCTGTCACATGGTATGTGTATGCATTTGTGATTGGATGATGGCTGTCACATGGTACAGGGGAGTGGAAATAGACATAACTTTTAAAATTGTCAGAAAAAAATCTACTATTCATTTGAAGTTCAGATGAAGTGTAATTGCATTGTCTTGTTATTGTGCATTTGTTGATTATGCACATCTACAGTGTTTATTAGCCCTTTACGGGACAGTCTACTCCAGAATTTTTATTTTTAAAAAAGATAGATTATCCCTTTATTACCCATTCCCCAGTTTTGCATATCCAACACAGTTATATTAAAAGGACAGGAAACCCAATTTTTATCTTTCATGATTTAGAAAGAGCAAGCTATTTTAAACAACTTTCTAATTTACTTCTATTATCTAATTTGCTTCATTCTCTTGATATTATTAGTAGCTGCACTTCAATGCCTCCTGTGATTGGCTCACCCATATGCATTGCTATTTCTTCAACAAAAGATATGTACAGAATTAAGCAAATTAGATAATAGAAGTAAATTGGAATGTTTTTTAACTTTGTATTCTCCACCTGAATCATGAAAGAAAAAAATTGGGTTTATTGTCCCTTTAATATACTTGTTACCTCTCTATCTTGTATCTAAGCCTCTGCAGACTGCCCCATTATTTCAAACTTGCATTATTATTGTCAGACTTGCATTTTAGCTAGGCAGTGCGGACTCATAAATAACTCCACAGGAGTGAGCACAATGTTATCTATATGGCGCATATGAACTAGTGCTGTCTAGCTGTAAAAACTGTCAGAATGCACTGAGATAAGAGGCGGCCTTCAAGGGCTTAGAAATTAGCATATGAGCCTACCTAGGTTTTGCTTTCAACAAAGACAAATAAGAGATCAAAGCAAAATTGATTTTAAAAGTAAATTGGAAAGTTGTTTCAAATTACATGCCCTATCTGAATCATGAAAGTTTATTTTTTTTCTTTTTAAATACACTACATTCTTGCCATACACGTTGCTACACAACTTCTGTAAAATAGATATAAAAACTAATAATGGTAAAATTTTGTTCATGTATCAAATGAGAAATATATATCTTTTATAGCTTCATCTTTTATTTTCAGAAAAAAATACTTAACAATTCAATGTTTATTTTATTCAAATAAAATGTATCAGGAAATACAGATTCTGTGTTTATAGTTTGGAAACTACAGCCACTTTCAGTTCATCTTTTGACTTTCCTGATAATGATCTTTATCCTCACCAGAGAAATATTTACATACTGAATTTGTAGTATCTCTTTAAGGCCCACTGGGAATATAATTTACACAGTCTACAGATTTCCTGAGAGGAATTTAGCATTGGATAAAATGAAATGGTTGGTGATACTCTGAAGCTTTATCCTGGGTTGATGCAAAGGGCATTATATATGTGTTCTTCCAAAGTTATTGTGAGTAATTGTAATTCTAAGTACCAGAAATACTGAATAGTCATTGAGATTATAGGGGCAGTAAAATCAAAACTAAACTTTCATGATTCAGGTAGAACATTTCATTTTAAACAACTTTACTGTTCATTCTATTTCAAATGTTATCCTTTGTTGGAAAACATACCTATGCACTAGTGTGAGCTAGCTGGTTATTGGTGGCTGCATATATTTGTCTCTCCCAGTAGTGCAGTGCAAACATTATAATAGGAGTAGTTTAAATTTACATTAAATAAACTATGGTGCTAATTATACATACATATTGGTGCAGGAGTATCACAAACATATTACATGGCAGATATTGAATATATATATATATATATATATATATATATATATATATATATATATATATATATAAAAAAAAATATATATATATATATATATATAACACACACATATATACTCACCGGCCACTTTATTAGGTAAACATGTTCAATTGCTTGGTAACACAAATTGCTAATCAGCCAATTGCATGGCAGCAACTCAATGCTTTTAGGCATCTAGATGTGGTCATGATGACTTGCTGAAGTTCAAACCACACTTCAGAATGGGGAAGAAAGGGTATTTAAGTGACTTTGAATGTGGCATGGTTGTTGGTGCCAGACGGGCTGGTCTGAGTTTTTTAAAAAATGTTGATCTTCTGGGATTTTCATGCACAACCATCTCTATGGTTTACAGAGAATGGTCCAAAAAAGAGAAAATATCCAGTAAGCGGCAGTTGTGTGGATGAAAATGTCTTGTTGAGGTCAGAGGAGAATGAGCAGAATGGTTCGAGACGATAGAAAGGCAACAGTAACTCAAAAAAACAGTCGTTACAACTAAGGTATGCAGAAACCATCTACTGTATGAATGCACTACACATCGAACCTTGAAGCAGATGGGCTACAGCAGCAGACGACCACACTGGGTGCAACTCCTGTCAGATAAGAATAGTCAGATGTTAGGTTCAGAATTTGGCGTAAATAAGGGAAAACATGGATCTATCCTGCCTTGTATCAACGGTTCAGGCTAGGGGTGTAATGTTGTGGGGGATATTTTCTTGGCACACTTTTGGCCAAAAAATGTTGATCTTCTGGGATTTTCATGCACAACCATCTCTATGGTTTACAGAGAATGGTCCAAAAAAGAGAAAATATCCAGTAAGCGGCAGTTGTGTGGATGAAAATGTCTTGTTGAGGTCAGAGGAGAATGAGCAGAATGGTTCGAGACGATAGAAAGGCAACAGTAACTCAAAAAAACAGTCGTTACAACTAAGGTATGCAGAAAACCATCTACTGTATGAATGCACAACACATCGAACCTTGAAGCAGATGGGCTACAGCAGCAGACGACCACACTGGGTGCAACTCCTGTCAGATAAGAATAGTCAGATGTTAGGTTCAGAATTTGGCGTAAATAAGGGAAAACATGGATCTATCCTGCCTTGTATCAACGGTTCAGGCTAGGGGTGTAATGTTGTGGGGGATATTTTCTTGGCACACTTTTGGCCCCTTAGTACCAATTGAGCATCGCTTAAATGCCACGGCCTACCTGAGTATTGTTACTGACCATGTTCATCCCTTTATGACTCCAGTGTACCATCTTCTGATGGCTACTTCCAGCAGGATAATGCACCATGTCACAAAGCGCAAATCATCTCAAACTGGTTTCTTGAACATGACAATGAGTTCTCTGTACTCCAATGGCCTCCACAGTCACCTGATCTCAATCCAATAGAGCACCTTTGGGATGTGGTGGAACTGGAGATCTGCATCATGGATGTGCAGCCGACAAATCTGCAGCAAGTGTGTGATGCTATCATGTCAATATGGACCAAAATGTCTGAGGAATGTTTCCAATACCTTGTGGAATCTATGCCACAAATAATTAAGGCAGTTCTGAAGGCAAAAGGGGGTCCAACTCTGTACTAGCAAGGTGTAATAAATAAAGTGGCTGCAGAGTGTATATCTATCTATCTATCTATCTATCTATCTATCTATCTATCTATATATATATATTTATATATATATATATATAGGTATATGTGTGTGTGTATATGTATTGTATATGTGTGTGTGTGTATGTGTGTGAGCGTATGTGTGTGTGTGTTTATATGTGTGTGTATGTGTCTTTATGTGTGTATGTGTTTATTGGTGTGTTTGTATTTTTTATGTATTTGTATTTGTGTGTGTTTGTGTGTGAGTGTATTTATTTGTGTATGTCTCTGTGTGTGGGTATGTATTTGTGTATGTCTGTGTTTCTGTATGTATTTGTTTATGCCTGTGTGGGGTATGTATTTGTTTATGCCTGTGTGTCTGTGTATATGTATTTGGGTATGTGTGTGGGTATATATGTATATGTGTGTACTTTACTTGCATAGTATAAGTTAGAAATTCAACTATACCTTGCAAGATCCCAGTAGTGCAGTGCAAACATTATAATAGGAGCAGTTTTGTGTGTATGTGTCTTTATGTGTGTATGTGTTTATTGGTGTGTTTGTATTTTTTATGTATTTGTATTTGTGTGTGTTTGTGTGTGAGTGTATTTATTTGTGTATGTCTCTGTGTGTGGGTATGTATTTGTGTATGTCTGTGTTTCTGTATGTATTTGTTTATGCCTGTGTGGGGTATGTATTTGTTTATGCCTGTGTGTCTGTGTATATGTATTTGGGTATGTGTGTGGGTATATATGTATATGTGTGTACTTTACTTGCATAGTATAAGTTAGAAATTCAGCTATACCTTGCAAGATCCCAGTAGTGCAGTGCAAACATTATAATAGGAGCAGTTTTTACATTAAAAAAACTATGGTGCTAATTATACATACATATTGGTGCAGGAGTATCACAAACATATTACATGGCATATATTGTAAAATAATAATAAATAATATATATATATATATATATATATATATATATATATATATATATATATTTACACACTCACCGGCCACTTTATTAGGTACACCTGTTCAATTGCTTGGTAACACAAATTGCCAATCAGCCAATCACATGGCAGCAAATCAATGCATTTAGGCATCTAGATGTGGTGAAGACGACTTGCTGAAGTTCAAACTGCACTTCAGAATGGGGAAGAAAGGGGTTTTAAGTGACTTTGAACATGGCATAGTTGTTGGTGCCATGGTTGTTGGTATAATTTTGGTTGTTGGTAGAATTGCATAATCAACAAATGCATAACAAATTTACAACTCAAATGAGTAGTAGATCTTTTTTTCTGACAAGTCATTTCCTTTTCCCCATCTCTGTATCATTGACATCCATCAGCCAATCACAAATACATATACATTAAGAACTGTTGCACACAAGATGGAAGTCAATTGGAACCTTTTTTTTTAAAATGTCACACTCTGTCTAAATCATAACACGTTTAATTCTGACTTTAGTGTCCCTATTTTGTGGTCACCAATTAGGGACAGGTAGAAAACTAGAAATGAGGTCCCACACGTGTCAAACAATAACTGTGTAGAATAATGTAAAGGCAGAGTACAGAGTCCTTTAGGATTACCTTTAGTGGAAAACAATAAAAATTAAATTTTCAGGGCTATTGTACTCAAAAATGTTCAATCAATCATATAAAAAAAACATTTAAACACAAATTAATGTATCACCTAATGGACATTAGAAGAAAATAACCAACTGATACAGCTATATTAGTTTAAATTAAAATGTAAACAGCTTCGACCTTTTTGCTCAGACAAAATCTTATTCTTATTTAATAAGATTAAATGCAACTGTTTCATAGGGATGACAGATAATTTGTCACATCTGTGTCCCTTTAAATGACAGAAATAATTGGCAAATATGATAGTTTTGAAAGTGTATTGCAATCTTTTTTCTTCATATAATTAATCATTGTATTGAGAATTGAATTACTATCACATTAATAATGTGATATATGATTTCTGTTCACCTGGACCTGTATTGCTATCAGGAATGTTTATTATAAGTCTGAAATAACTGTCATCCATACATAATAATGGTAAAGCAATTCACAAATTACTTTGGAGTTCTTTGGTCTTATACAGTTGCACTGTGGACTTGTGTTTGTAACAGTCCTCTGTGAGCTGTAATAGTTGTATAGCCAGGGGTCATTATTGCTTACACCTACGCAGCATTGATACAAAGATGTTTTCCTGTCTTTTAATAAGATTATAGATTTGTTTTCAGACTTCTCTTGCACATCTACTTTCAAATAATTAGTACAAACACGTTTGATGTAAAGGTTGCATTTCTTGCAGTGAGATAAACTAGTTTTCAATATTTCTGTTTTAGACAACCCATATGTTGTAAAATACAATAGGTTTCATTTAAAGCAAGTTAATATCCTATTATCTCTCTTTTTTTTACAAATTAAATAGTGTCATACAACCACTTTAGTAAGTCAGAATTAAACTTTCAATCAAATTGTGCACAATATGTTTATGTGTTCAAGGTACAAACACGTATATGAGTTTTGTGATTGGCATGTGGCTGTCACATTATTAAGGAAGCAGGAAAAATGGAAGTAACTTTAAAATTTACTGGATAAAAAATCTACTTTTCATTTTAAATTCAGACTAAGGGACCGAATTATCATTGTCTGGCGGATATGATACGCTGTAGCTTATCATGTCTGCCAGGCATCGCTGAATTTAACATTGCACAAGCAGTTCTGGTGCCCCCTGCAGATTCGAGGTGGGTGTCAATCAGCCCGATCATATAGGATCTTGCGGATTGATGTCCGCAGCCTCAGAGGCGGCAGACAAGTTAAGGAGCAGCGGCCTGCTGCTGTTTCTGGCGAGCCTGAAGGCTCACGTTGAAACAGGGGCATCAGAGGTCAGATTGCAAGTGGCACGCTAACTTTTTTTTTTCTTCATACGCTAACTACTCTCATAGTAAACATTTAACATGGCCAGTTAGTGCAAGTATTACAAGTATTACAAATATTACAAATATTACAAGTATTACAAGTTTTAAGTAAAACATCAGGACTTCAAAATAAAACCTAACACTTATTGCATGTGCACTAACCTGACAAGCATTAGACCAACTGTGCTAAACCTGAAGGTGGTTACACGTATTTTACATTTCTATGATTTTTTTAAAAAAATATATATATATATCTAATCATATACATCTATATCAATATATACAGTTTTATATATATATATATATATATATATATATATATATGCAAATAAATATAGAAATATACATTTTAAAATACAAAGAAAATGTACTTCTAAGTGATGTACATATATTACTTAGAATAATATATATATATATATATATATATATATATATATATATATATACACACACACAAACATATATTCAGACATATACACTGTGCAGCCACTTTATTAGGTACAACTACCTAGCAGCGTGTTGAGCCTCCTTTAGCTTGAATTTGTGTAGGCATGGATTCAACAAGATGCTTAAAACGTTGTGGAGGTATTGTGTACCATGCAGACATGAGTATGTCACACAACTCCTGGAGATTTGATGGAAGTGTAGGCCTGCAGCGAATAGCCCTTTCCATCTCATCCCAAAGATGTTCAATAGGATTGGGATCCAGGTACTGAGTGGGCCACTGCAGCAAAGAAAAGTCATTGTCATGAGCCAGGAACCATCCCATAGTGATGCGGGCTTTGTGCACTGGTACATTATCCTGCTGGAAGTAACCATCTACTTGAGGATAAATTGTCAACCTGAATGGATGCACTTGGTCCGCAACAATATTTATGTACGCTGTGGCATTAAAAACTTTAATTTACGGGTATCAATAGACCCAACGTGTGCCAGGTAAACATTCCCCACACCATAACACCGCCCCCACCACTTTGCACAGTTTTCATCAGACATGATTGTCAGTAGCAGGGTTAGAATACAATTTATTTAATAATTATTCTTTAAAATAACCGCCAATTAAAAGGCATATACGAAACAATTAAAATCGATATTTATTCCTAAATTCTTTAAGATTAGTTATAAATTATAAACACATTGAATTATATTTATAGAAACCAGATTATGAATGAAATGATACACACTTAAGCTGTTACAATATTCTATACAAAGTTCATAAAAAAAATATACCTTTACAATTTACCTTATTCACAATGAATCACATTAAAATATCACAATAAAATACCAGAATATGGACCATTAACTTTAACAGTGCCTAGTTAAACAATATAACAAGATACAGCCAATTTCTATGCCAATTTATCTGAGCTGAAATAAATCTTATTTAGCTAAAATAAGGCAAATTCTAAAATATAGAGTTGCAAATATAAATTACTTAGCACTAAATATGACTAGTTTTAAACTACACAGGACTATGAACACAAGCTTAAAATACAAAGGCATCTATTTATCAAAGCGTCGACTTTCTTGCATTCGCCGGCACCAATAAGCTTGCCTAAGTTCGCCTAACATCGCTGCCGCGGACCTGAATACGTTCTCCAAAATTATCAAAAAAGCTGTCAAAAAGCCGCGCACCAAGTACGGTGCGATGAGCAGCGGACTATTGTTAACTAACAGTCATCAATCTCGCTGCTCTTCGGCTTTTTTTCAGCTTTCTTGGTACCCTGTCACATAACACCCACACTATACTATACTGTTTACCACCTATACCGCCGCTCCTGGACCCCGCCGCAACTCTAATAAATGTATTAACCCCTAAACCGCCACTCCCGGACCCAACCGCAACTAGATACATTTATTAACCCCTAAACTGCCGCTCCCGGAGCCCACCGCTACCTACATTATATCAATTAACCCCTAATCTGCCCCCCCTACACCACCGCCACCTACATTATATTAAGCAACCCCTAATCTGCCCCCCTACACCGCCGCCACCTACATTATATTAATTAACCCCTAATCTGCCCCCCCTACACCGCCGCCACCTACATTATATTAATTAACACCTAATCTGCCCCCCTACACCGCTGCCACCTACCTACATTTATTAACCCCTAATCTGCTGCCCCCAACGTCGCCGCCACTATATTAAATTTATTAACCCCTAAACCTAAGTCTAACCCTAACCCTAACACCCCCTAACTTAAATATAATTTTATATAAATCTAAATAAATATAACTATCATTAACTAAATTATTCTTATTTAAAACTAAATACTTACCTGTAAAATAAACCCTAAGATAGCTACAATATAACTAATAGTTACATTGTAGCTATCTTAGGGTTTATATTTATTTTACAGGCAACTTTGTATTTATTTTAACTAGGTAGAATATTTATTAAATAGTTATTAACTATTTAATAACTTCCTAGTTAAAATAAAGACAAATTTACCTGTAAAATAAAACCTAACCTAAGTTACAATCACACCTAACACTACACTATAATTAAATAAATTACCTAAACTAAATACAATTAAATGAAATTAAAAAAATGATCTAAAGTACAAAAAAAATACACTAAATTACCGAAAATAATAAAATAATTACAAGATTTTTAAACTAATTACACCTAATCTAATCCCCCTAACAAAATAAAAAAGCCCCCCAAAATAAAAAAAACCTACCCTACACTAAATTACCAATAGTCCTTAAAAGGGCCTTTTGCGGGGCATTGCCCCAAAGTCATCAGCTCTTTTACCTGTAAAAAAAAATTACAAACCCCCCCAACATTAAAACCCACCACCCACACAACCAACCCTACTCTAAAATCCACCCAATCCCCCCTTAAAAAAATCTAACACTAACCCCTTGAAGATCACCCTACCTTGAGAAGTCTTCACCCAACTGGGCTGAAGTCCTCAATGGATCCGGCAGAAGTGGTCCTCCAGACGGGCAGAAGTGGTCCTCCAGACGGGCAGAAGTCTTCATCCAGGCGGCATCTTCTATCTTCATCCATCCGGCATGGAGCAGGTCCATCTTCAAAACATCCGACGCGTAGCATCCTCTTCGTTCGACGGCGACTGAAGAATGAAGGTTCCTTTAAGTGATGTCATCCAAGATGGCGTCCCTTCAATTCCGATTGGCTGATAGAATTCTATCACCCAATCGGAATTAAGGTAGGAAAAATCCTATTGGCTGATGCAATCAGCCAATAGGATTGAGTTTGCATTCTATTGGCTGATTGGAACAGCCAATAGAATGCAAGCTCAATCCTATTGACTGATTGGATCAGCCAATAGGATTAAACTTCAATCCTATTGGTTGATTGCATCAGCCAATAGGATTTTTCCTACCTTAATTCCTATTGGCTGATAGAATACTATCAGCCAGACAGCCAATCGGAATTGAAGGGACACCATCTTGGATGACGTCACTTAAAGGAACCTTCATTCTTCAGTCGCCGCCGAACGAAGAGGATGCTCTGCGTCAGATGTCTTAAAGATGGACACGCTCCGCGCCGGATGGATGAAGATAGAAGATGCCGCCTGGATGAAGACTTCTGCCCATCTGGAGGACCACTTTTGCCCATCTGCAGGAGCACTTCTGCCAGATTCGTTTAGTACTTCAGCCCGGTTGGGTGAAGACTTCTCAAGGTAGGGTGATCTTCAAGGGGTTAGTGTTAGGTTTTTTTAAGGGGGGATTGGGTGGCTTTTAGAGTAGGGTTGGTTGTGTGGGTGGTGGGTTTTAATGTTGGGGGGTATTTGTACTTTTTTTTACAGGTAAAAGAGCTGATTACATTGGGGCGATGCCCCCAAAAGGCCCTTTTAAGGGCTATTTGTAATTTAGTGTAGGGTAGGGCTTTGATTTTGGGGGGCTTTTTTATTTTGTTAGGGGGATTAGATTAGGTGTAATTAGTTTTCAAATCTTGTAATTATTTTATTATTTTCTGTAATTTAGTGGGGTTTTTTTTTGTACTTTAGATAATTTTTTTAATTGTATTTAGTTTAGGTAATTTATTTAATTATACAATGTAACTATTAGTTGTAGCTAGCTTAGGGTTTATTTTATAGGTAAGTATTTAGTTTTAAATAGGAATAATTTAGTTAATGATAGTTATATTTATTTAGATTTATTTAAATTATATTTAAGTTAAGGGGTGTTAGGGTTAGGGTTAGACTTAGGTTTAGGGGTTAATAAATTTAATATAGTGGCGGCGATGTTGGGGCAGAAGATTAGGGGTTAATAAATGTAGGTAAATTTCGGCGGTGTAGGGGGGGGCAGATTAGAGGTTAATAGATATATTGTAGGTGGCGGCGGTGTAGGGGGTGGCAGATTAGGGGTTATTAAGTATAATGTAGGTGGCGGTGTTGTAGGGGGGCAGATTAGGGGTGTTTAGACTCGGGATACATGTTAGGGTGTTAGGTGTAAACATTCCCATAGGAATCAATGGGATATCGGGCAGCAGCGAACATGAGCTTTCGCTGCTTTCTGACTCCCATTGATTCCTATGGCATCCGCCGCCTCCAGGTAATAGTGGGCCGGAATAGTGGCGAGCGTACCTGGTAGGTATTTGATAACTTACAAATGTAGTCAGATTGTGGCGAACTTGCGTTCGGAACATCTGTAATGACGTAAACATCGATCTGTGTCGGACTGAGTCCGGCGGATTGTATGTTACGTCACAAATTTCTGCTTTTGCCAGTTTGTAAGGTTTGATAACTAAGGCGAATCAGGCTCACCACAAATACGCTGCGGAATTCCAGCATATTTGCGGTTGATGGCTTGATAAATAGATGCCAAAGTATGCTCTTTAAATTTACCAGCTGTAATCTAACTATAGCCTTAGAATGCCTTTGATTTAAATATTATATTTATTTAACAGTTTCCTATACTTTACCAGATCTCCAGTTTGAGAATTCAGTTAATATCCAAATATGTCTTTCGTCATTTGTTCTAGGGGAATTATGGAAATTTGTAAGAGACTTAATCTTGTAAGTCTCTTATCCACAAAGAGTGTCCCAACTGTGTTCACACACTGGTCTCTCTTATAAGCAAAAGTGGCAACAGCAGGATTGCAAACAGTCACCCACCAAAATTTTTCCACCAAGATCCCTTTCTCTGAGTGCAGAGAGCTTTTGTCTGAGAAAAAATTCCTCCCCATATCTTAATCATTTGATAGATTTGGATACGCATTCTTCTCTGATTGGCTACTGGGAAATGTCATTTTAACAGCCAAATGTCTTTTGGTTGTAATCCTGAATTTAGGCCATCGAGGGCAGCAGACAAGACAAGCAGTTTAATTTTCAACACTGCTATACAGTTTAATATAGATTAATATATATTATTACAATGTATATTTAGTGTATTCACTCAGCAAACAATTATGTCCAATTTGTATAGGATCACTTAATATTATTTAATCTGGGCATTTCAACAATATTAAACATGATATACTTCCACAATACAAAGTAATTGTTATACATTTAAAATATATGGGTATTTAAAAGGATTTTAATACTTTTAGCATGGATCTAATTAATATCGCCGTTATCATCTTAATATCACATACATACCTTGAGATCAGCAATCAGATGTCATTTCACATAATTATATTTATATTGGACTACTTTCACATATCAATATAAATATTGCATATCTGTATATCTCTTGCTGGGTGTATAAAAACATATCATGTTATTTATATTTTTCATTTAGCAGACATACACATTTAATATTATACAAACAAACAATTTCATATCTATTTATTCGTACCTATTATTTAATAGTCTGAGGCACACATTTAATGTTTGAAAACTATATATATATGATTTGTCCAAACTTCGAATCCTTAAGACTTCTATGTTTTCAAAAATACATAGGTTAAAACATGTTGAAATCTTGATTCTTAGGTTTTCAGCTTCCCATATTACCCTTCTTTGGCATAGAAAATCTCACAGATTCATGTGTTCATATTTAATATGTTGTCAAAATATATATATTCATTTGAGTATCTTAAACTACATGCAAATTAGGCACAATTCCTTTATATGAGATTTAGTTTCTCATGTGCTGTTTATCTGAGCCAACAGCCTTTTCAACTGAGAATGTGAATTAGGTCTCAGCATGGACAATTTAACACTTGGATGAGAACAGCTGTATCCTCTGAGTATGTTTGTATATTCCCCTATTCTTACAGATGGACCGTCTGTTCCTTACAGGGGTTCCTGTGATCTAAGTAATGAATTTCTTTGGCTAAATTAATTAAGAGATTTCAATCTGGGAAGGCTATCCAACAATAATTCATTAGAAGTTATCTCTCTTCTGAGACCGTGATCAAAGGCTCTTTAGATATGACATTATCTCTTATAATTTGGGACCAATGTTTGTTTTTCATTAGAAGTCCTGTCTATTTCTTTTGTTCTACAAGTCTGTAGTTGAGGGCAAAAGGGAGGGGTTGATTTCACCCATTCCAGTGTTTGTTCGCAATGCAGATAATTCAATTAATAGTAGATATTAGCTAAATTAAATATTAGATTCTATGATACATCTGTAGTTTATTTAAGGTTACTTCACAGATACCCTGACATGATGGGTCCATGGATTCATGCTGTTTTTGCCCAAATTTGGAGCCTGCCATCAACCTCACGTATTGTGCACGTTTGTTATGTATGCATCTATTTCCCATATGATGCAGTATATGTGACCTAGCAAGACAACCTGTTTTCAGGGTCAAAACTGGCTTTAAAGAATTCCACCTGGGAAACAGAAGTGCTGGCGAGCATGCTTAAATAATCTCACCAGCCCAGAGACCTTTAGGTCATCAGGCCCTAAAAGTTATTGCATTGTCTTTTCTATGAATTTGTTGATTATGCAATTCTACTATATTTGATGGTCCTTTAATGTAATATTGCACAGAACATTTTAATTTCAATAACACAAGTACAATTATGTTAAAGGAACTTCGATCTGTGCTAACTGCCCATTAACTGATCTGTTTAATTAGTCACTATTGACAGGATTGTTCCAGATGATTAGAGAATAGCAAATGTAATACCTTCTCATAAAAAGGGCAATAGGGAAGAATCTGGTAACTACATGTCTTTTAGTTTAACTTCAGTGGTAGGGAAATTAATGGAAACTCTCTTAAAAGAAAGAATTATGACTTACATAAAGACAAACAATTTATAGGACCAAAATCTGCATGATTTTACTTCAGGGATATCATGCCAGTCTAATCTAATTGACATATTTGATTATGCATTAAAAGTATTAGACCAGGGGGTACAGTTGATGTAGCATATCTAAATTTCAGCAAAGCATTATTGTATCTCCTTGGTCTAGACTCAAAAATTGTGAACTGGGTAGAAAGCTTGCTTAAGGATAGAAAACAGAGTGTCTTAGTAAATGGAGTACATTCAGCAGAGGGGGCTGATACTAGTGGTGCTCCTCAGGGGTCAGTTGTGGGGCAGTTTTGTTTAACATATTTATCATGGATAATAGCAAAGGTTTACTGGGGAAAGTATGTCTGTTTGCAGATGATATAAATATTTGTAATAGAGTAGATGTTCTGGGGGTGGACCAAATAAGACATGATATAAAAAAATTGGAGGATTGGACAAATGACTGGGATCTAAAGTTTAACACTGCAAAGTGCAAAATTTAGCATTTAGGAAAGAAAAATCCAAACGTTAATTTCATGGGATTTGGGAATTATTATTTCAGTATTGCAGCGAGAAGACCAGTAGAATGCTTGGATGCATTATTAGAGGTA